>NC_079438.1:12659227-12675927 GCF_903798145.1 Danio aesculapii | reverse complement strand
CACTACCATCTAAGAGAGTGAGTGAGAAGAGCAAGCGACGTGGAAAAGTTATCTGATGAATGTTCAATAATGATTAGTTCGGAAACGCAAATAAATACACTGAAACCTTTGAACATCCTTAAGGTTTTGAAGAAGTGCACTCAAAGAAATGCATCCCGCTTGAGGCATGATGTGACAACTCTGTACTGTAGATAAAAATTTGATTCATTATTTTTTGTAAAAAAAAAAATACTTAGTGTGTTTTCACAAAATATTCTTATAACATTTTCATTTGTGTCGTGTGCCACACCTGCAAGAGCTGTGCTTCACATTGTGATGCAGCAAACACCAGTTCTTCATCATCTTCAGCAGTGGATCTGGAAGTGCCTGGAGCATAAATCTTAAAAATATTACTGTGAAAAATACACACAGCCAATGTACAATACGATGGTGCTTACTTACCAGTAGTAAAAAGCTGCCTTTGGGCCATACGTTTGGCTGGGGTTCTGCTGTAGGAGGAGGTACAGTGGACTGCAGTTTTGGATCTGGAAACAGAAAGTTTGACATAACAATAAATAAACACATATATAACTGCTGTTGGGATAATTCTGTTTCATGCTCAGTATTCACTCTCCTACTTACAGGGTTTAACAGGTGACATCAGTTTTTTTGCCAGCTGTGAAGGAGACAAGTGCTTGCCCCGTGCCAACAGCGATTTCACAGTGGCAGTCTGCTGTACACCTGTTTGGATGGCTGCAGGTGGAGGAGCAGGGACACTGGATGCTGCAGGTGAAGGTGCAGAGACACTGGATGCTGCAGGTGGAGGTGCAGAGACAGCAGCAGAAGCCAGTCTTTTCAGGACATACGTCTTGAAAAGTGCCATGTTGGTTTTTGGCCTGGCATCTGCCTTAACCAGGTACCTGATGAGGGCTTGAGCCTCCTTGTTCTGGTCCTCAAACACATCTTTCATGGACCGGCCCTTAAAGTCACCAAACTCCACCATCAAGCACCCTGTATCTCCTTTTGCCCTGGCTTCTGCTTGCATTTCCTGTTTCCTCTGGTACTTCTCTACTTCTTCTGCAATCTCCCTGATGGAGGAAGTGTACTGAAGAAACAGGTGTTTGTTTTCTGATAAGGGTGTTGTCTGCAGCTTCTCATCAGAAATGCTAAGCACCAGGTACACCGCATACCCCAGAGCATGCTCTAGGAGCCATCTAAATCTTTGGCCCTGGTACTTGCCAAACTGAATCTTGCAGTGAGCCAGAACTAAAAACTGGTCACTGGGGTCTCCACCATTGCTGCTGACAAAAGCAGTGGCCTCTGCCAGCACCTCTTTCTTGGGTTTGGCCCTTCCAGACTCCCTGCTTACAAGGCGCTCTACCTCTGCATATGGCCCCAAGTGGAGTGTGCTTGATGTCCCTGATTGGCGGCGGAAAATCGGGTATGCGTACATTTTTTCTGAAAAAAAAAAAACATTAGAGAGAACATTACCTAGAGCATTTAGAAAGATACATTTACATTAAGTGTGAAACAATAATTTAACAATGTAGACATAATCCATATTATTGCAGTAGTAAATATACTTCTGGTGAATTTTCTACAGATATGCCTAATATATGCATGGTAGTACAACTTAAAATTCATATAAATAAATGAGAAACAACAGAAATTAAAACATTAAGTTATAAAATACACATTAAACTCTTAAGTCTTTACATTATGACTATTTTATAAATAAAATGTTTGTACTTCAGCTATTTAATATAACTATTCTGTTGTGTAATATATCTGAAAACACAAGTAATAAAATAAACAAAATACAATATATGCTTATAATATTTTTACAATAGATTCATGAAATACAATACAATCTAATTACTAAATATATATCATATATTGTCATGAACAAGTGTTAAACTCAAATGTTTTTAAAGTTTGTGCAGTCGTTTTACTTAAAATAGAATTATTTTAAAAGTATAGAATTATTTGCTAAATTAAATGTTTAAGAAAAAACTTTTAAAAAACTCAACTGTAACTGTACATTTAAATACAGTAACGTTAACTTTTTAGAGTGTACACCGCAATAATAGGGCCTGATATTGCTAGGTCGAATGGGGGCATTTTGATTCTAAACAAATATCAGAACATTTTGTTTAATCATTTGACCAAATGGCGATGATTCCACCTTTTCTGATCACTAGCGACATTTTGCTCTGTATTTATCATGGGAAACATTACCGTTTTACAAGTTATGTAGAAAACATCTGCTATAACGTTACCTTGCTGTCGATTGTAACTTATCATTTAACAGAAATACACACAGTATAATAAACTAATAATAAAGTAGTGTTACATCTGGCTTACCTGATTCAAAGATGACGATTATAATAAAAGTGTCGTGTGATTGGTCAAAAGTAAGCCATCGAGGAAAAACGCGATTGGTCAAAAATACGTCACAGCAAAAAGAAATGCGATTGGTCAAAAGTAAGCCACTGAAGTGAAACGCGATTGGTCGAAATGACGTCAGCACAAAGACAAACGTGGTTGGTCAAAAGTAAGCCACCGAGGTGAGACGTGATTGGCTTATGTGGGCTTACTTTGGGCTTACTTTGGCTCTGTAGACGGGATGCTGCAGGCGCAAGCGAGAGGTAGCGGGATCGATGCCCGCATTCTCCACTTCTGTTTTCATGCCTTTCACACTGGCTTTTATTGCAAAGCTGGTTGCACCTGGAGGGTTTAGAGCGAATTTCCTTACGTCAGCTTTGCCGGTTCTGTGTAGTACTAATCATTGCAATCCTTCAGAAGCCCTATCAAGTCACAGTTTTCTTTTATTAGATGGCGCGTCCGCAGTGGGAAATCAAAGCACTAAATATATAGCAAAGTGCTGTCGATTAGCCCATAGGAATCATCACCAGAAGCGATGTGACCACCTGGGAGAAAGATAGCGTTTTGGTCAAATGGAAGCAGGTGGACTTGAGGGTGAAGCGGCTAGGCTTTTTGGGTGACTTTCATTCAACTGACCCTGTGCCCAAAACAGAACAACAACATTGCTTTGCCGAAACCCGGGATCGAACCAGGGACCTTTAGATCTTCAGTCTAACGATCTCCCAACTGAGCTATTTCGGCTGCCATGACACAGCTTTCCTGCAGCAGGGATGTCTGTGAGACCAAGCTGAGCCCTTAAGTGCATCTGAGGCATAAGAGAGTAAAAATTTGGCCAGTACGGGTATCGAACCCGCGACCTTGGCGTTATTAGCACCACGCTCTAACCAACTGAGCTAACCGGCCGTTTTCTTACCAGTGTGCTGGAAAACCCAGAGTTAGTGTCATTCTAAGTGGTTGCTAGGCGGTTGCTAAGGTGTTTCTAGGTGGTTGCTAGGCGGTTGCTAAGGTGTTGCTAGGTGGTTGCTAAGGTGTTGCTAGGTGGTTGCTATGCAGTTGCTAAGGTGTTGCTAGGCGGTTGCTAAGGTGTTGCTAGGCTGTTGTTAGGTGGTTGCTAAGGTGTTGCTAGGTGGTTGCTAGGCGGTTGCTGAGGTGTTGCTAGGTGGTTGCTAGGCGGTTGCTAAGGTGTTGCTAGGTGGTTGCTAGGCGGTTGCTAAGGTGTTGCTAGGTGGTTGCTAGGCGGTTGCTAAGGTGTTGCTGGGTGGTTGCTATGTGGTTGCTAAGGTGTTGCTAGGTGGTTGCTATGCAGTTGCTAAGGTGTTGCTAGGCGGTTGCTAAGTTTTGCTAGGTGGTTGCTAAGGTGTTGCTAGGTGGTTGCTAGGCAGTTGCTAGGTGGTTGTTATGCGGTTGCTAAGGTGTTGCTAGGCGGTTGCTAAGGTGTTGCTAGGTGGTTGCTAGGGTGTTGCTAGGTGGTTGCTAAGTTGTTGCTAGGCTGTTGCTAAGGTGTTGCTAGGTGGTTGCTAGGCGGTTGCTGAGGTGTTGCTAGGTGGTTGCTAGGCGGTTGCTAAGGTGTTGCTAGGCGGTTGCTAAGGTGTTGCTAGGTGGTGAATATGCGGTTGCTAAGGTGTTGCTAGGTGGTTTCTAGGCGGTTACAAAGGTGTTGCTAGGCGGTTGCTAAGGTGTTGCTAGGCTGTTGCTAGGTGGTTGCTAAGGTGTTGCTAGGTGGTTCCTAGGCGGTTGCTGAGGTGTTGCTAGGTGGTTGCTAGGCGGTTGCTAAGGTGTTGCTAGGCGGTTGCTAAGGTGTTGCTAGGTGATTGCTAGGCGGTTGCTAAGGTGTTGCTAGGTGGTGGGTATGCGGTTGCTAAGGTGTTGCTAGGTGGTTTCTAGGCGGTTGCAAAGGTGTTGCTAGGCGGTTGCTAAAGTGTTGCTAAGCTGTTGCTAGGTGGTTGCTAAGGTGTTGCTAGGTGGTTGCTAAGTTGTTGCTAGGCTGTTGCTAAGGTGTTGCTAGGTGGTTGCTAGGCGGTTGCTGAGGTGTTGCTAGGTGGTTGCTAGGCGGTTGCTAAGGTGTTGCTAGGTGGTTTCTAGGCGGTTGCTAAGGTGTTGCTAGGTGGTGAATATGCGGTTGCTAAGGTGTTGCTAGGTGGTTTCTAGGCGGTTACAAAGGTGTTGCTAGGCGGTTGCTAAGGTGTTGCTAGGCTGTTGCTAGGTGGTTGCTAAGGTGTTGCTAGGGTGTTCCTAGGCGGTTGCTGAGGTGTTGCTAGGTGGTTGCTAGGCGGTTGCTAAGGTGTTGCTAGGCGGTTGCTAAGGTGTTGCTAGGTGGTTGCTAGGCGGTTGCTAAGGTGTTGCTGGGTGGTTGCTAAGTTGTTGCTAGGTGGTTGCTAAGGTGTTGCTAGGTGGTTGCTAGGCAGTTGCTAGGTGGTTGCTATGCGGTTGTTGAGGTGTTGCTAGGTGGTTGCTAGGCGGTTAATAAGGTGTTGCTAGGTGGTTGCTAGGCGGTTGCTAAGGTGTTGCTAGGTGGTTGCTAGGCGGTTGCTAAGGTGTTGCTGGGTGGCTGCTAAGGTGTTGCTAGGTGGTTGCTATGCAGTTGCTAAGGTGTTGTTAGGCGGTTGCTAAGTTGTTGCTAGGTGGTTGCTAAGGTGTTGCTAGGCAGTTGCTAGGTGGTTGCTATGCGGTTGGTAAGGTGTTGCTAGGCGGTTGCTAAGGTGTTGCTAGGTGGTTGCTAGGGTGTTGCTAGGTAGTTGCTAAGATGTTGCTAGGCGGTTGCTAAGGTGTTGCTAGGTGGTTGCTATGCGGTTGCTAAGGTGTTGCTAGGTGGTTGCTAAGGTGTTGCTAGGTGGTTGCTAGGGTGTTGCTAGGTGGTTGCTAAAATGTTGCTAGGCGGTTGCTAAGGTGTTGCTAGGTGGTTGCTATGCGGTTGCTAAGGTGTTGCTAGGTGGTTGCTAGGCGGTTGCTAAGGTGTTGCTAGGTGGTTGCTAGGGTGTTGCTAGGTGGTTGCCAAGGTGTTGCTAGGTGGTTGCTAAGATGTTGCTAGGCGGTTGCTAAGGTGGTTGCCAAGGTGTTGCTAAGTGGTTGCTAAGGTGTTGCTAGGTGGTTGCTAGGCGGTTGCTAAGGTGTTGCTAGGTGGTTGCTAAGGTGTTGCTAGGTGGTTGCTAGGCAGTTGCTAAGGTGTTGCTAGGTGGTTGCTAAGGTGTTGCTAGGTGGTGGGTATGCGGTTGCTAAGGTGTTGCTAAGGTGGTTGCTAGGCAGTTGCTAGGCGGTTGCTAAGGTGTTGCTAGGTGGTTGCTAAGGTGTTGCTAGGTGGTTGCTAGGCGGTTGCTAAGGCGTTGCTAGGTGGTTGCTAAGGCGTTGCTAGGTGGTTGCTATGTGGTTACTAGGCAGTTGCTAAGGAGTTGCTAGGTGGTTGCTAGGCGGTTGCTAAGGCGTTTCTAGGTGGTTGCTAAGACGTTGCTAGGTGTTTGCTAAGGTATTGCTAGGCGGTTGCGCCAGGAGTCTTTTATCCTGGACCACTTTTGTTGTGTTTTTATACATTTTTGTGATGTAGGCTTCATCTTCATCTGACAGTTTGTCAACACGACACAGACCAACATTTCTCTCACGATGACCACAAATAATCTTCGGATGTTTTCCCTAATTGCCTTGCCCGTTTGGTCTTCTCCCTTTGATGATTTTGTTTAGATGCCTTCCTCTTTCTCCCAACAGCAGCTGAAATGACCGGCTCCAATCCGTCATTGAAATCCATGATGTTAGCTTGACTCTGGAGCTTTTTTGATTCTCTGACTGACAGACAGCTGTTGATCAGTGACGTAGCTTACGTGACTGACAGCTCGTCGACAGAATAAACAATTAAATGGTAAAGGTTTTTTGGTTAGCCTATTGAATCCTGTGTTTTTTGTTTTGATTTTATCTCTAAATCAACGAGCAAACTCGGAGCACTTCCCCAGCGGTGACTCTCTTCCCACAGGATGCTGAGCTCGCACAGATTCCTGAACGATCTATATCCGTTATATCGCACTTTGTAAAGAGACTAGTCTGGTGGATATCGCTTTTTGTGAAAAAATACATTTTGTACTCGGCCTAAAGTGTACATTCTTATATGTTATTAATGGCAGCGATTCACACATAGATTAAGGTACATCTGAACAGTGATTTCCAATAATAAAATCCAAGTGTCAAAAAAATGGCATTTATCGCATTTTGCAACCAAAATCTTCATATATATGTATGACTTTTACTAACCAGCAATGTTAGGTGGGCAAAATAGAAACTGAAAGAAGAGACTTTAAAACAAATAGAGTTTTGAAGCCTAATATGAGTTTAATAATCTCAGTCACACTTTAAAATAAACTCTATACCAACGTTTTCAAATATAAGATTTGGGATTATATACTAGATCTCATTTTAATGTTTTTATTTTTATTAAATGTTCAAAAAGATATACAAAGTGGGCCTTACATGCATAAACAAGCATGAAGTACCAGGCCCTGCTCCACAGGGGGGCCCAATCAGAAGCTTGGCCCACCCTGGTCCCACATCAGATAACAATTTTTTGCGATGCATTTCATAACTGTGAAAGCAGCTTACGATGTGACCGTGAGCTTTAAAAACATGTTTCGGCAAACCAGAGTCATTTACAATCTTGATTAAAGTATTCCGTTTGAATCATTTTAAACCAATCAAGCTGCATTAGATAAAGAGAACCTAATTCAGCATCGAGCTCAGATTTCTGTGCGCATCACACATCTCAGCGCGTATTACCAAGCGCACTTCCCTTTTATATCATTTCATGCAGTCGTAATTCATTCAACAGAAAGTCTTAAAGAAAGGGAAGTTTATGCAAAGTGCAACATACAAAATTCAAACGCGTGTAAAGCACTTTGTTGCAGTTTGAGACAAAATATCAATATTTGGATACATATCCACACATAATCTTGCTTTCGCTTTGCTCTTTAAATGAGATCTCTTCTCTTGACGCATGCCGCTGCGTCCCTCACTGCGTGTCCCTCACTTATATAAACAATATCCAGATGTTAGTAACTGAACTCATTTCAATATCACTGACTCGATTAATTAGGAAAGTCATGTAAAGTGCTGTCGATTGGCGTGTTGTCATTTCCCCCCTTTAAATCTCTCGAATTATTATATGCAATCTCCTCAGTTATTGGACTTTTTAACTGACGAGGGAAAAACATCAAAAACAGATTCACTAGACGACTTAAACTGCTCCTGTTCACTGTTGTGTTTAAAGATAGTGTAATGCAATAATGAAAATTCAGGATTCAATAATGAATATAGCGAATTCAAGATGTTCAGGTTGACACACACACAGATTTCTATGATAAAGCAGGCGAAACACCATCTGTGCGTAAATGTTAAATAAATTCTGAAAAATGTTTGTGATAGGCTAAAGGCTCGTACACACCGGGACGCTTATCGTTTGCGTTTATCGTCAACGTTTTTCAAGACGTTTTTCCGGATTTAAACCCAAGCGATTTGTGTGAAGCAGAAGAGTACGCAAAATCACTCCTTGACATTAGATGGCGCTACACAACTTTAAGCTTCTGACACCCGCTTGTAACACAGAAGAAGAAGACAAAGTTGACACGCTTGTTGTTATGGATGGTTCAAACAGCAGCTCCAGCTCTAGCGATGAAGAAATGAATATTGTTTAAAGAGCAATAAGCAGCTTCACATTCATATCGCCGCTGGGTGTCTTCTTCAATGTGCGCTCGCATTAACAGCTTTGCGCTTGAGCGCCTCCAAGTGCTGTTTACTGTAACTTCAGCAGCTCCGTGCACATAAACAAATGTGCCAACCTGATTTGGTGGAGAAGGTTTTAACGTGGCGCGTCAAAACAAAAAAACGAGCATGAGGCGTTTTTTTTAAATGATGCTTTTACGTCTGCCGTTTTGCTCGTTGGTGTGCACGATCACATTGACGCCCTTTATTTAGTCACGAGGCATTAAACGTTGACGGAAAACTCGAGCAAAAAGCATTCCGCTGTGCACGGGCCTTTAAAATGATCATGTATTAGCGATCTACCACTAACAAGTAGGCTAATATGCAAAGATCTGCTATTCAAACATTTGATTATAGTTATTAAGAAATACACATAAATCACAAAGTATAGAAAAGGTAATCGAATGTTGTCATTTTTTGAAGGTATTATCTCAGAGCTGGAAATTCCAGCATCGCAACAACACTACAGTTACTGTAAACATTATTATATGCATTTAAAGCAATATGGGTGATTATATCGCATGTATATTTGATATTTCAGAATGTTGAAGAATAAAACTTTAAAAACAGCAATTATTTCCAGCATCTTAGTGAAAGCGTATTTAGCTTTTATAATTCAGCTTTTGCCAAACATAAATGAATAAATGTTTTACTTTTAGGGAATACAAGGTTTTTCTTATATATTATTTGTCAACTCTGTTATGGATGAATTTAGTAATAAAAATATATCATAGCAAGAAAATGATTATGGGTAGTTACTAAATTGTAACTGAATTGACAGTAATAATATTTAGTTTTAGTAAACTTTTTAGCCAAACATTCTACTTGAAGTGGAAAGATCATATGACACTAATGAAATCAGGATTAAAATATTTTGACAATTGTCCAATATGTAATTAATAAAATATTCAGTTTTCCTTTTGTAATTGGTGTAACAGTATTGGCAGTTTATAGTTTATAAATGTAAAATTAAAATGATGCACAATGATACAAGATGGGAAAAATACACTGACTAATTAGGAGATTTTTTTTCAGAATTCTGACTTTTTACAGTGATTTATGAAAATGATGAACGCATTTTTTTAATAATCAAAAATGTAATTTTTTTAAAAGCTGAAAAAAGGATGGCTCTAAATATACCTGCAACCATAGAATTACCCATAGAAGTTCATGGAGAGCAACATGTTTTCTGGAGTTTTCTTGCAACAGCTGCAAACATCACTCTCTTACACACATACTCAATTCAATTCAATTCACCTTTATTTGTAAAGCCCTTTTACAATGTAGATTGTGTCAAAGCAGCTTCACATAGAAGATCATAGTAAATTGAAAGTGTAGTTCAGTTTTCAGTGTTTAAATTCAATTCAGTTTAGCTCAGTTCAGTGTGGTTTAATAATCAATACTGAGAGGTATTAAACTGGTATTGGTGGAGAACTATGCTTACTAATGGTTGTCTAGCTTTTAAAAATATGTGAAAAGGCACCATTCAGATGTAACAATTGTAATGATTTGGGAAATCAAGCATGTATTGTTATAGACACCTTTGCTTATTTGTCTTAAGAGATGTACGGCAGGTCCTGTTTATGTAATGCTTTAGGCTATCAAGTTGGTATTGGCATGAACAGCTATACCTGTTAACAGGTTTCTTATATGTAAAACAATTCTATCCAGTTAATGGTCTGGCCTATTAGACAGCTATTAATAAAGATAACTGCACATGATGATGATCCATTTATTTAAATGAATATGTGACCCAGATATTTAAATTTCATTGTTGAAAACAAGTTACAGGAGTAAGTGCAGTTGTTGTTTTATGAGATGTCCACCACTGTAATTACACCATAGTGAAAAAGAAGTTTGAGAAATGCTGTAGTTGGTGTAGGTGGAGCAGGTTAATCTCATTAAAAGTTCTGCATTGTGTAGATATGAAAGTGAACTCTTGTCATTGAATTACCCTGTATAACAAGTTACATTTTGATAGTTAGAATCTATAGACCAGGGCTGTACAAACTACGGCGGCCCGCGAGGTTTTTTATAAATATCAATAGAATTTGGCCCGCTATACAAAAATGAACATTCAATGAATGCATTATTCAATGAATAACCACCGGGTGTCGCTATCACATGCCTTCAATTAGGCAGCAGATCCTGTTATGAAGTAAAACAAACCGAACAAACCAAAGGAAACATAATTCAGGGCTTGACAGACTGCCAGGGTCAGTGTGCGAGACGCTTGGGCCAGTGTACAGAATGTTACTGGCCCAATCAGGCCAGTGCTGCCTTGTCCACAAGTTTGGCTGTGACTGTCTGTCAATTGTGTGTAAATACAATCTTAGGGTGCTTTCACACATAGACGTTTGTTTCGGAATCTGTCTTGTTTGCCCCGTTAGCGCAATTCGTTTGGCATATGTGAATTCAGCAATCTCGCTCACATCCGCGCCAAATCAATCGGTCCAAGATCGCCTGAATGAGATGGTCTCTGCTCGATTAAGCCGATCGATTGTAGTGAGAAAACAAAACAATGCAACTAACGACCCAGGCCATCACAGTGTATTATGATTGTGTAATAGCCGTATATATTATACGGCAATACAAAGAGAGAATGAGTAAACCAAGACGTCATTCCTACCGGTAAATGTTGTTTAAATGCTGTGCTTGTTATTATGGCAAGTTGTGGTGTCGCTAGGATGCTCTCACAGAGCATGTGAGAGTCCCTTCCTTTTCACCTCTATGGTACACTTTGAGCTCTAACGACAAAGATATGTTTGAACTGCACAGGCATGAAAGCAGCTCTGAGCGCAAAAGACCTCCTTCGAGCCAGAGACCTAAGGATTGCCAACAACCCACCTACAGTCCTTCGCTCCACCAACTGAGCTATCGAAGGCTTATGAGAGTTTTCCACAAGCCCACCCTCTTAAGGTTGCTGCAGTCTGACTGCTGGCCAAAAAGGGAAGCAAAAACGCTCGAGCCTTCCTATACCGGGAGTCCAAGCCGGGCCGCTGGGTGAAAACCAGGAATCCTGACCCCTCGACCATATGGGAACTATCACTTGTGAGGGCCGGTCTGCACAATCTTCAGTTCTTTCTGATCTCATACACAGTCTCATGGTTTCCGTAAGCTAGAATCTTCTCATCCATAGTCATAAGCGTTATCCTTTGTGCCACTGGCACTCTGTTCAGCACCTTGTTAGCACATTGTTTGAAACAAGGACAAGGCTCTGTCAACCTGGAGTTCCGTCACCACACATTCTGCTTTGTTTTTATGGCAAGAGGTTGTGTGGATGGGATGCTCTTACAGGATTCCTGACAGTCCCTCCATAGAAGACCTGAGATCCAGGGTCGGAGACTCTCTCCTCTCCAAGAGGAGGTTAAAAGCCCTAGTTTATTTTATGCATGTTTTATCAGAGCACTTAGGTATTGCTGCAGCTCAGAGACTTACAAGAGGAAGAGATTACGCTGCAAGTTGGCTGGGTGACTTCAAAGTGGTAGGGACTTTTGCAAAAAGTTGGCTGGGTTTACGGTTGGTGTAGCTGTAGTAGACGTTAAGAAAAATCAGCAGTTGGGACAGCCTTTGAAACCAGGGGAGCACCCCACGGGCTCTGTGCTGGCGGCCCCAGAAACTCGATTCACTCCAGAGTGGAACTGAACAGCTCCAGCGGGGGGAAAGGCGACCGCAGTGCACTGACTGACAGCAAAGCAAAAAGACCAAAGCGAGCCAGCCAGGAGTTGAACCTAGAATCTTCTGATCTGTAGTCTGACGCGTTATCCATTGCGCCACTGGCCCTCTCAGCTTAGTTTGTCATCGTTAGCTTGTTGCTTGTAATAAGGACACGGCTCTGTCAACACGGAGTTGATTCAACACATGCTGTGCTTTGTTATTATGGCAAGTTGTGGTGTCGATAGGATGCTCTCACAGAGCATGTGACAGTCCCTCCCTAGAAGAACTGTGATCCAGGGTCTGAGACTTTCTCCTCGCCAGGAGGAGGTTACAAGCATTAGATTTATTTTTAACAGAGCAGCTGCAGCATACTTGCGTGGAGGCCCACAGTTAGGCTTGAGGGCAAAATTCTGCCAGCCTTCCCAGGTGGTCTACCGAAGGCTTACGAGAGCTTTCCACAAGCCCACCCTCTTAAGGTTGCTGTCTGCTTAGTTTGTCATCATTAGCTTGTTGCTTGTAATAAGGACACGGCTCTGTCAACACGGAGTTGATTCAACACATGCTGTGCTTTGTTATTATGGCAAGTTGTGGTGTCGATAGGATGCTCTCACAGAGCATGTGACAGTCCCTCCCTAGAAGAACTGTGATCCAGGGTCTGAGACTTTCTCCTCGCCAGGAGGAGGTTACAAGCATTAGATTTGTTTTTAACAGAGCAGCTGCAGTATACTTGCGTGGAGGCCCACAGTTAGGCTTGAGGGCAAAATTCTGCCAGCCTTCCCTGGTGGTCTACCGAAGGCTTACGAGAGCTTTTCACAAGCCCACCCTCTTAAGGTTGCTGTCTGCTTAGTTTGTCATCGTTAGCTTGTTGCTTGTAATAAGGACACGGCTCTGTCAACACAGAGTTCATTCAACACATGCTGTGCTTTGTTATTATGGCAAGTTGTGGTGTCGATAGGATGCTCTCACAGAGCATATGACAGTCCCTCCCTAGAAGAACTGTGATCCAGGGTCTGAGACTTTCTCCTCGCCAAGAGGAGGTTACAAGCATTAGATTTATTTTTGACAGAGCAGCTGCAGCATACTTGCGTGGAGGCCCACAGTTAGGCTTGAGGGCAAAATTCTGCCAGCCTTCCCTGGTGGTCTACCGAAGGCTTACAAGAGCTTTCCACAAGCCCACCCTCTTAAGGTTGCTGTCTGCTTAGTTTGTCATCGTTAGCTTGTTGCTTGTAATAAGGACACGGCTCTGTCAACACGGAGTTCATTCAACACATGCTGTGCTTTGTTATTATGGCAAGTTGTGGTGTCGATAGGATGCTCTCACAGAGCATGTGACAGTCCCTCCCTAGAAGAACTGTGATCCAGGGTCTGAGACTTTCTCCTCGCCAGGAGGAGGTTACAAGCATTAGATTTATTTTTAACAGAGCAGCTGCAGCATACTTGCGTGGAGGCCCACAGTTAGGCTTGAGGGCAAAATTCTGCCAGCCTTCCCTGGTGGTCTACCGAAGGCTTACGAGAGCTTTCCACAAACCCACCCTTTTAAGGTTGCTGTCTGCTTAGTTTGTCATCGTTAGCTTGTTGCTTGTAATAAGGACACGGCTCTGTCAACACGGAGTTGATTCAACACATGCTGTGCTTTGTTATTATGGCAAGTTGTGGTGTCGATAGGATGCTCTCACAGAGCATGTGACAGTCCCTCCCTAGAAAAACTGTGATCCAGGGTCTGAGACTTTCTCCTCGCCAGAAGGAGGTTACAAGCATTAGATTTATTTTTGACAGAGCAGCTGCAGCATACTTGCGTGGAGGCCCACAGTTAGGCTTGAGGGCAAAATTCTGCCAGCCTTCCCTGGTGGTCTACCGAAGGCTTACGAGAGCTTTCCACAAGCCCAGCCTCTTAAGGTTGCTGTCTGCTTAGTTTGTCATCGTTAGCTTGTTGCTTGTAATAAGGACACGGCTCTGTCAACACGGAGTTCATTCAACACATGCTGTGCTTTGTTATTATGGCAAGTTGTGGTGTCGATAGGATGCTCTCACAGAGCATGTGACAGTCCCTCCCTAGAAGAACTGTGATCCAGGGTCTGAGACATTCTCCTCGCCAGGAGAAGGTTACAAGCATTAGATTTATTTTTGACAGAGCAGCTGCAGCATACTTGCGTGGAGGCCCACAGTTAGGCTTGAGGGCAATATTCTGCCAGCCTTCCCTGGTGGTCTAGTGGTTAGGATTCGGCGCTCTCACCGCCGCGGCCCGGGTTCGATTCCCGGTCAGGGAACTTCCTTTTCACCTCTATGGTGAACTTTGAGCTCTAGCGACAAAGATATTTTCGAACTGCACATGTATGAAAGCAGCTCTGAGCGCAAAAGATCTCCTTCGAGCCGGAGTCGAACCAGCGACCTAAGGATTGCCAACAACCCACCTACAGTCCTCCGCTCTACCAACTGAGCTATCGAAGGCTTATGAGAGTTTTCCACAAGCCCACTCTCTTAAGGTTGCTGCAGTCTGACTGCTGGCCAAAAAGGGCAGAAGCAAAAACGCTCAAGCCTTCCTATAGCGGGAGTCCAAGCCGGGCCGCTGGGTGAAAACCAGGAATCCTGACCGCTAGACCATATGGGAGATATCACTTGTGAGGGCCAGTCTGCACAAACTTTAGTTCTTTCTGATCTCATATAGTCTCATGGTTTCCGTAAGCTAGAATCTTCTCATCCATAGTCATAAGCGTTATCCTTTGTGCCACTGGCACTCTGTTCAGCACTGTGTTAGAACATTGTTTGAAACAAGGACAAGGCTCTGTCAACCTGGAGTTCCGTCACCACACAGTCTGCTTTGTTTTTATGGCAAGAGGTTGTGTGGATGGGATGCTCTTACAGGATTCCTGACAGTCCCTCCATAGAAGACCTGAGATCCAGGGTCGGAGACTCTCTCCTCTCCAAGAGGAGGTTAAAAGCCCTAGTTTATTTTATGCATGTTTTATCAGAGCACTTAGGTATTGCTGCAGCTCAGAGACTTACAAGAGGAAGAGATTACGCTGCAAATTGGCTGGGTGACTTCAAAGTGGTAGGGACTTTTGCAAAAAGTTGGCTGGGTTTACGGTTGGTGTAGCTGTAGTAGACGTTAAGAAAAATCAGAAGTTGGGACAGCCTTTGAAACCAGAGGAGTACCACACGGGCTCTGTGCTGGCGGCCCCAGAAACTCGATTTACTCCAGAGTGGAACTGAACAGCTCCAGCGGGGGGAAAGGCGACCGCAGTGCACTGACTGACAGCAAAGCAAAAAGACCAAAGCGAGCCAGCCAGGAGTCGATCCTAGAATCTTCTGATCCGTAGTCAGACGCGTTATCCATTGCGCCACTGGCCCTCTCAGCTTAGCTTGTCATCGTTAGCTTGTTGCTTGTAATAAGGACACGGCTCTGTCAACACGGAGTTCATTCAACACATGCTGTGCTTTGTTATTATGGCAAGTTGTGGGGTCGATAGGATGCTCTCACAGAGCATGTGACAGTCCCTCCCTAGAAGAACTGTGATCCAGGGTCTGAGACTTTCTCCTCGCCAGGAGGAGGTGACAAGCATTAGATTTATTTTTGACAGAGCAGCTGCAGTATACTTGCGTGGAGGCCCACAGTTAGGCTTGAGGGCAAAATTCTGCCAGCCTTCCCTGGTGGTCTACCGAAGGCTTACGAGAGCTTTCCACAAGCCCACCTTCTTAAGGTTGCTGTCTGCTTAGTTTGTCATCGTTAGCTTGTTGCTTGTAACAAGGACACGGCTCTGTCAACACAGAGTTCATTCAACACATGCTGTGCTTTGTTATTATGGCAAGTTGTGGTGTCGATAGGATGCTCTCACAGAGCATGTGACAGTCCCTCCCTAGAAGAACTGTGATCCAGGGTCTGAGACTTTCTCCTCGCCAGGAGGAGGTTACAAGCATTAGATTTATTTTTGACAGAGCAGCTGCAGCATACTTGCGTGGAGGCCCACAGTTAGGCTTGAGGGCAATATTCTGCCAGCCTTCCCTGGTGGTCTAGTGGTTAGGATTCGGCGCTCTCACCGCCGCGGCCCGGGTTCGATTCCCGGTCAGGGAACTTCCTTTTCACCTCTATGGTGAACTTTGAGCTCTAGCGACAAAGATATTTTCGAACTGCACATGTATGAAAGCAGCTCTCAGCGCAAAAGATCTCCTTCGAGCCGGAGTTGAACCAACGACCTAAGGATTGCCAACAACCCACCTACAGTCCTCCGCTCCACCAACTGAGCTATCGAAGGCTTACGAGAGCTTTCCACAAGCCCACCCTCTTAAGGTTGCTGCAGTCCGACTGCTGGCCAAAAAGGGCAGAAGCAAAAACGCTCAAGCCTTCCTATAGCGGGAGTCCAAGCCGGGCCGCTCGGTGAAAACCAGGAATCCTGACCGCTAGACCATATGGGAGATATCACTTGTGATGGCCAGTCTGCACAAACTTCAGTTCTTTCTGATCTCATATAGTCTCATGGTTTCCGTAAGCTAGAATCTTCTCATCCATAGTCATAAGCGTTATCCTTTGTGCCACTGGCACTCTGTTCAGCACTTTGTTAGAACATTGTTTGAAACAAGGACAAGGCTCTGTCAACCTGGAGTTCCGTCACCACACAGTCTGCTTTGTTTTTATGGCAAGAGGTTGTGTGGATGGGATGCTCTTACAGGATTCCTGACAGTCCCTCCATAGAAGACCTGAGATCCAGGGTCGGAGACTCTCTCCTCTCCAAGAGGAGGTTAAAAGCTATAGTTTATTTTATGCATGTTTTATCAGAGCACTTAGGTATTGCTGCAGCTCAGAGACTTACAAGAGGAAGAGATTACGCTGCAAATTGGCTGGGTGACTTCAAAGTGGTAGGGACTTTTGCAAAAAGTTGGCTGGGTTTACGGTTGGTGTAGCTGTAGTAGACGTTAAGAAAAATCAGAAATTGGGACAGCCTTTGAAACCA
>NC_079438.1:12546727-12651727 GCF_903798145.1 Danio aesculapii | reverse complement strand
ATCTGATCATTTCTGGAAGCTGATTCCAGCAGTGGGGGGCATAGTAGCTGAATGCCGATTCACCCTGCTTTGACTGAACTCTTGGGATTTCTAATCTATTTGATCCTAAAGATCTGAGTGATCTGTTAGGTTTGTATTCAGTGAGCATATCTGTAATGTATTGAGGTCATAGGCCGTTTAGTGATTTATAGACCAGTAACAATACTTTAAAATCTATTCTGAATGTGACTGGGAGCCAGTGTAAAGACCTGAGGACAGGTGTGATGTGCTCTGATTTCCTGGTTCTGGTCAGAATTCTGGCCGCAGCGTTCTGGATGAGCTGCAACTGTCTGACTGTCTTTTTGGGAAGGCCAGTGAGGAGGCCATTACAGTAATCCACCCTGCTGCTGATAAAAGCATGAACAAGTTTCTCTAAGTCTTCACTGGAAACAAAGCATCTAATTCTTGCAATGTTTTTGAGATGATAGTATGCTGATTTACTAACTGCTTTGATATGACTATTAAAACTCAGATCTGACTCCAGAGTCACACCAAGATTCTTGACCTTATTTTTTGTTGTTTGACCCTTAGAGCCAAGGTACGCATTCACCTTGAGAACCTCATCTCTGTTCCCAAACGCAATCACTTCAGTTTTCTCTTTGTTTAATTGAAGAAAGTTTTGGCACATCCAATTGTTAATTTCATCAATGCATTGGCAGAGGGTGTCAATGGGGCTGTAGTCATTAGGCAGTAAGGCTAGGTAGATCTGAGTGTCATCAGCATAGCTGTGGTAGGAGATTTGATTTTTTCTCATTATTTGGCTCAGAGGGAGCATATAAAGGTTGAACAGGAGTGGTGCCAGAATCGAGCCTTGTGGGACTCCACATGTCATGGGTGTCCACCTCGACCTATGGTCACCTATACTGACATAGTAACCTCTTCCTTCAAGGTAAGATCTGAACCATTTGAGGACCGTCCCAGACAGCCCAACCCAGTTTTCCAGCCTATCCAGAAGTATGCTGTGATCGACAGTGTCAAATGCAACACTGAGATCGAGCAGTACCAGCACTGTTAGTTTGCCTGAATCTGTATTTAGGCGGATGTCATTGATTATCTTTATAAGGGCGCTCTCTGTACTGTGATGTGGTCTGAAACCAGATTGATAATTGTCTAAACACCCCTTGAAGTTTAGGAACTTGTTAACCTGGTTAAAAACAACTTTTTCAATGATTTTGCCAATGAAAGGGAGATTTGAGATGGGCCTGTAATTGCTCAATAGGGTATTATCCAGGTTGCTCTTCTTCAAGAGAGGTTTAACAACTGCAGTTTTAAGTGAGTTAGGAAAAATCCCCGAGAGAAGTGAAGCATTTACCACTTTTAGAAGATCCATTTCTAAGCAGGTCAACACCGTTTTAAAGAACGATGTGGGGAGCGTGTCAAGACTGCAGGTTGATGTTTTCACAACTTGCATGATCTCTTCTAAGATTTTGCCATTAATTGCCATGAAATCGGACATAATGTCTGATTTCTTAAGTTGTGGTTGAGCTAGTCTGACGTCGACACAACTTGGCTGATTGGATGAGCTGATTGTCTTTCTGATATTATTGATCTTGTCAGTAAAGAAATGAGCAAACTCATTACATTTGCTTTCAGAGAGTAGCTCACTGGGAATCCGACTGGGGGGGGTTGTGAGTTTCTCTATCGTTGCAAAGAGTTTACGAGCATTGTTTACGTTGCTGTTTATAAGGCTTGAAAAGAAAGTCTGCCTAGCAGTTTTTAGTTCCATATTAAAAGCACGAAGACTGTCTTTATAGATATTATAATGGACTACTAGTTTGGTCTTTCTCCACATACGCTCAGCTTTTCTGCACTGTCTTTTCGCCATTTGTATTTTTAGGGACCTAGTCCAAGATCCGCTTTGCCTGCTAGTTATCTTCTTGGCTTTAACAGGAGCAATGTCATCTATGACATTTTTAACTTTAGAGTTAAACAAATCAAGAAGAGAATCAACAGAGTCTGCAGATATACTTGGTGCTAGCGATATGGCCTTCATAAACTGCTCATTAGTGTTCTCATTTATGCATCTCTTTCTGACAGAGACAGATCTGTCTTTAATAGCTGGAGTGATCAATATGTCAAAGAAAATACAGAAATGATCAGCTAGTGCAACATCCTTAACAACAGTTGATGAAATGTGTAAACCCTTAGTTATAAGTAGATCAAGAGTGTGTCCACGATTGTGTGTGGGTCCTTGAACATGCTGAGTCAGATCAAAAGTGTTCAAAACAGTCATCAGTTCTTTTACAGTATTGATTTCTGGATTATCAATGTGAATATTAAAATCCCCAGCAATGGTAAAATAGTCAAATTCAGAGGTTACTATTGATAACAGCTCTGTAAAATCATCAATAAAAGTTGGAGAATATTTTGGAGGTCTGTAGATAATGATCAGTAAGATACGTGGAGCACCTTTCAGTGCTATACTCAGATATTCAAAAGACAAAAAGTCACCAGATGACACTTGTTTACACTCATAGACATCTTTAAACAGGGCAGCAATGCCTCCACCTCTCCTATTGGCTCTGCAAACACTCAAAAAGTCAAAGTTTAAAGGAGCTGTTTCATTCAGAACTGCTGCACTACAGCTGTCATCTAGCCAAGTTTCATTTAAAAGCATAAAATCAAGGCAATTTGAGCTGATAAAATCATTGACTAAAAGTGACTTATTGTTGAGTGATCGGATGTTTAAAAGTGCTAACTTAACAGTTTTAGCTGTTTTTGCTACAGTAGTCTCAGATTTATATTTAATAGACACAAGATTTGAGTGATTTGCTATACGGCCTGAAAAAGTCTTCAGTTTTCTGTCACGTAATACAACACATATATGTGTAGAGAAAGCTACAGGCACACTGGGTTCCTGCTTGTTCTGTAAACATCTGATAAAGACACTGTTATCTAAGCAGGCACCCGAGACACATCATGGAGAGCAGTTTTGTTCACCAGCTGAAGATGGTGCGTTGTTGTTTGGGCCCTGGCGGTGGGGCAAATGTCGGAGGGCTCTTCCAGGTGGGCTCAGAGGTGGTTGTGGAGCAGGCCGCTTTTTGGTTGGTAACTGGGGGCTTGCGGCAATAGAGTGTGAAAGTTTAGTTCCAGCATGCACCAGTTCCTCCATCTTTTTTGAGAAACCCAAGAGAGGCGAGCAAGATGATAATGAGAACGTGTCTGGTGACAGAGGCTGTGGCTCTGGAGATTCTGGGTGCTGAAATATGTTTTCCTTGGTGTTTTCCTGAGGATAATTTTTTAGTGACGAGACATGATGCTGTTCTGATGCGTCACAGTCTGTCTCTGTTGAGCAGTGGGCCAGCGATAGTGTCTCTATCAACAGTGGGTGTTTTGGCTACGTGGCGTTATCACTGTCCTTGGGTGATGCATCAGCCCCAAGTGCACTCGGGAGCTGATTTGAGGTCCTGTGGTCATCTGGACATTTGCTAGGTGTGTATGTGCCATTTGGATTGAGGTCAGTGGCACATACAGCTGATGGATGATGGAGGGAGAAGAAGATATTGTCCTTTAGCACCTTTGCACCAAGTTTGTTTGGGTGAAGGCCGTCTGATGTCAACAGTTGTCTTTGGTTCCAGAAGAGATTGAAGTTGTCAATAAAATTCACTCCTTTCCTGTTACATGCTTTCTGTAGCCATACTTTTAGACCAAGCAGCCGTGAAAACATATTTGTCCCTCTTGCAGGGAGTGGTCCACTGATGAACGGCTGAATTTTCACTCTTTTAACTGTTTCCAAGAGCTCACAGAAATCTCTCTTGAGCAGTTCTGACTGTTCCTTCCGAATATCATTCTTCCCCACATGGATGATAATCCGTTTTGCAGTCTTGTGCTTTTTCAGAATTTCCTTAAGTTCTTTGTTTACATCAGAAAATGTTGCATGAGGGAAGCAGTATGTCATTGTAGATTTGCTCCTAAAACTCCTGATTATTGAATCTCCTACAACTAGTGTTCTTATCTCAGGTGCGATCGGAGCAGAATGCCGCTGTCTAGTCGGCCTTGAGCCTCTGTTCCATGCAGAGTTAGCTGCTGAGTCATGCGATCTCTGTCTGACTGCATTTGGGGATTCTTCACCCATATTACTCAATACTTCATATCTGTTCTCAAGCTGTATTTGAGTCCGAGCTGTATTTGGGGTAGAGGACGCTAATGCGGCAGCGTATGATCTGACCCCGCGAGTACCCTTTGGTCTCGCACCTTGTTTATGCCAATACTCATTTTCCACAGTTTTAATCTGTTTTTCAGTGCTCGAAATAGTGGTAGGAATAGATTTATGGGACTCACCGGCTATTTGCTGTGAGCGTCCACAATGACGCTGCAGTTCTGGTTGGATCGCAAGTAACTTTGTTTCAAGAACTGCAATCTTTTGTAGAAGTTTGTGGCAGTTTGTACAGCAGTGAGAATCTGAATTAATCCGATCCAGAGGCATTTTCACAGCCGTGTTTTCCCGTCTCAGGAATGTGAGCAGCTGATAGCTGGAAGCGGGAGGATTGTTTAGACGATAATTCCCCTCTTGTTAGTAAAGCTATATTCCAGAAAGTTTGTAGAATCGATGCTGATCTTCAAGCTGTGTCGATTGAGCACTGTGCTGATAGGCTCAAGTTAAAATTAGGGTTTAAGATATAAAAGCAAGTGAGCGGAGCAGTAGGCAAAGACGTCCGAACAGTAGCGAAGCAGGAAGCAGGGTAACAGAAACGCCCAACGTGGGGCTCGAACCCACGACCCTGAGATTAAGAGTCTCATGCTCTACCGACAGGATCATTGCCCGGTGCACGTGTTAGCAGTTGCAAGGCAGCAAAAGCCTTCGTTTGTCCCTGGATGGGCTCAAAGCAACAACCTTTTGGTTAACAGCTGAATGCACTAACCGATTGTGCCACAGAGACTCAGACTAAATATACCAACTGTGGTAGAAACGCTGAACTTTGTCTCACTTGGTCTGCTGGATGAACCCAAATGAAAGCTGCCGAAAAGAGAGGGAGAAAGGTAACAGAAACACCCAACGTGAGGCTTGAACTAACGTCACTGAGATTAAGTGTCTCATGCTCTCCCGACTGAGCTAGCCGGGCTAGTGAGAAACTCATTCTAGTCACTGTTTTGATCAATACCTTCCCTACCTGTGTAACGTTTGATGCTGATTTTAAGTCAACTGGAATAAGTAACTTGGCCGATCCAGGCACTGGACAACAAACTTCTGCTAAATCCTGATGTCATCTTGTAACGCCAGACAGCACGTGGCCCAGGATCATTGCCCGGTGCACGTGTTAGCAGTTGCAAGGCAGCAAAAGCCTTCGTTCATCCTTGGATAGGCTCAAAGCAACAACCTTTTGGTTAACAGCCGAACGCACTCACCGATTGTGCCACAGAGACTCAGACTAAATATACCAACTGTGGTAGAAACGCTGAACTTTGTCTCACTTGGTCTGCTGGATGAACCCAAATGAAAGCTGCCGAAAAGAGAGAGAGAAAGGTAACAGAAACACCCAACGTGAGGCTTGAACTAACGTCACTGAGATTAAGTGTCTCATGCTCTCCCGACTGAGCTAGCCGGGCTAGTGAGAAACTCATTCTAGTCACTGTTTTGATCAATACCTTCCCTACCTGTGTAACGTTTGATGCTGATTTTAAGTCAACTGGAATAAGTAACTTGGTCTATCTAGGCACTGGACAACAAAGTTCTGCTAAATCCTGATGTCATCTTGTAACGCCAGACAGCACGTGGCCCAGGATCATTGCCCGGTACAAGTGTTAGCAGTTGCAAGGCAGAGAAAACCTTAATTCGTCCCTGGGTGGGCTCGAACCACCAACCTTTCGGTTAACAGCCGAACGCGCTAACCAATTGCGCCACAGAGACTTCGAGAGCAACACAACTGTAGTAGAAATGCTGAACTTTGTCTCAATAGGTATGCTCGAAAAATCCAATTGAAAGCTGCCGAAAAGAGAGAGAAAAACACCCAACGTGGGGCTCGAACCCACGACCCTGAGATTAAGAGTCTCATGCTCTACCGACTGAGCTAGCCGGGCTTCTGATGCGTTCATTCTAGTCACTGTTTTGATCAATACCTTCCCTACCTGTGTAACGTTTGATGCTGATTTTAAGTCAACTGGAATAAGTAACTTGGCCGATCCAGGCACTGGACAACAAACTTCTGCTAAATCCTGATGTCATCTTGTAACGCCAGACAGCACGTGGCCCAGGATCATTGCCCGGTGCACGTGTTAGCAGTTGCAAGGCAGCAAAAGCCTTCGTTCATCCTTGGATAGGCTCAAAGCAACAACCTTTTGGTTAACAGCCGAACACACTCACCGATTGTGCCACAGAGACTCAGACTAAATATACCAACTGTGGTAGAAACGCTGAACTTTGTCTCACTTGGTCTGCTGGATGAACCCAAATGAAAGCTGTCGAAAAGAGAGAGAGAAAGGTAACAGAAAAACCCAACGTGAGGCTTGAACTAACGTCACTGAGATTAAGTGTCTCATGCTCTCCCGACTGAGCTAGCCGGGCTAGTGAGAAACTCATTCTAGTCACTGTTTTGATCAATACCTTCCCTACCTGTGTAACGTTTGATGCTGATTTTAAGTCAACTGGAATAAGTAACATGGTCTATCTACGCACTGGACAACAAACTTCTGCTAAATCCTGATGTCATCTTGTAACGCCAGACAGCACGTGGCCCAGGATCATTGCCCGGTGCACGTGTTAGCAGTTGCAAGGCAGAGAAAAGCTTAGTTCGTCCCTGGGTGGGCTCGAACCACCAACCTTTCGGTTAACAGCCAAACGCGCTAACCAATTGCGCCACAGAAACTTCGAGAGCAACACAATTGTAGTAGAAATGCTGAACTTTGTCTCAATAGGTATGCTCGAAGAATCCATTTGAAAGCTGCCAAAAAGAGAGAGAAAAACGCCAAACGTGGGGCTCGAACCCATGACCCTGAGATTTAGAGTCTTATGCTCTACCGACTGAGCTAGCCGGGCTTCCGATGCGATCATTCTAGTCACTGTTTTGATCAATACCTTCCCTACCTGTGTAAAGTTTAATGTTTTTTTTTCTGTCAACTGGCATATAAAAAAATTGGCCAATACAGGTACTGGACAACAAACTTCTGCTAAATCCTGATGTCATCTTGTAACGCCAGACAGCACGTGGCCCAGGATCTATGCCCAGTGCACGTGTTAGCAGTTGCTAGGCAGAGAAAGGCTTAATTCATCCCTGGGTGGGCTCGAACCACCAACCTTTTGGTTAACACCCGAACGTGCTAACCAATTGCACCACAGAGACTTCGAGAGAAACTCAGCTGTAGTAGAAATGCTGAACTTTGTCTCAATAGGTATGCTCGAAGAATCCAATTGAAAGCTGCCGAAAAGAGAGAAACGCCCAACATGGGGCTCGAACCCACAACCCTGAGATTAAGAGTCTCATGCTCTACCGACTGAGCTGGCCGGGCTTCCGATACATTTATTCTAGTCACTGTTTTGATCAATACCTTCCCTACCTGTGTAAAGGTTGATGCTGATTTTAAGTCAACTGGAATAAGTAACTTGGCCGATCCAGGCACTGAACAACAAACTTCTGCTAAATCCTGATGTCATCTTGTAACGCCAGACAGCACGTGGCCCAGGATCATTGCCCGATGCACGTGTTAGCAGTTGCAAGGCAGCAAAAGCCTTCGTTCGTCCCTGGATGGGCTCAAAGCAACAACCTTTTGATTAACAGCCGAACGAGCTAACCGATTGTGCCACAGAGCCTCAGACACCAAACCAACTGTTGTAGAAAAGCCGAACTTTGTCTCACTTGGTCTGCAGGATGAATCCAGATGAAAGCTGCCGAAAAGAGAGAGAAGGGTAACAGTAAAACCCAATGTAGGGCTCAAACCCACGTCACTGAGATTAAGTGTCTCATGCTCTCCCGTCTGAGCTTGCCGGGCTTGTGAGACACTCATTCTAGTCACTGTTTTTATCAATACCTTCCCTACCTGTGTAAAGTTTGATGCTGATTTTAAGTCAACTGGAATAAGTAACTTGGCCAATAGAGGCACTGGACAAAAAACTTCTGCTAAATCCTGATGTCATCTTGTAACGCCAGACAGGGCTTGTGAGATGCTCATTCAAGAGAAAGTCACTGTTTTGATCAATACCTTCCCTACCTGTGTAAAGTTTAATGTTTTTTTTAAGTCAACTGGAATAAAAAAAATTGGCCAATACAGGCACTGGACAACAAACTTCTGCTAAATCCTGATGTCATCTTGTAACGCCAGACAGCACGTGGCCCAGGATCATTGCCCGGTGCACGTGTTAGCAGTTGCAAGGCAGCAAAAGCCTTCGTTCTTTCCTGGGTGTGCTCGAACCACCAACCTTTCGGTTAACAGCCGAACATGCTAACCAATTGCGTCACTTAGACTCAGACACCAAACCAACTGTTGTAGAAAAGCTAAACTTTGTCTCACTTGGTCTGCAGGATGTACCCAAATGAAAGCTGCCGAAAAGAGAGAGAGAAAGGTAACAGAAACACCCAACGTGAGGCTTGAACTAACGTCACTGAGATTAAGTGTCTCATGCTCTCCCGACTGAGCTAGCCGGGCTAGTGAGAAACTCATTCTAGTCACTGTTTTGATCAATACCTTCCCTACCTGTGTAACGTTTGATGCTGATTTTAAGTCAACTGGAATAAGTAACTTGGTCTATCTAGGCACTGGACAACAAACTTCTGCTAAATCCTGATGTCATCTTGTAACGCCAGACAGCACGTGGCCCAGGATCATTGCCCGGTGCACATGTTAGCAGTTGCAAGGCCGAGAAAAACTTAATTCGTCCCTGAGTGGGCTCGAACCACCAACCTTTCGGTTAACAGCCGAACGCGCTAACCAATTGCGCCACAGAGACTTCGAGAACAACATAACTGTAGTAGAAATGCTGAACTTTGTCTCAATAGGTATGCTCGAAGAATCCAATTGAAAGCTGCCGAAAAGAGAGAGAAAAACGCCCAACGGGGGGCTCGAACCCACGACCCTGAGATTAAGAGTCTCATGCTCTACCGACTGAGCTAGCCGGGCTTCTGATGCGTTCTTTCTAGTCACTGTTTTGATCAATACCTTCCCTACCTGTGTAAAGTTTGATGGGTTTTTTTTATGTCAACTGGCATATAAAAAAATTGGCCAATACAGGCACTGGACGACAAACTTCTGCTAAATCCTGACATCATCTTGTAACGCCAGACAGCACGTTGCCCAGGATCTATGCCCAGTGCATGTGTTAGCAGTTGCTAGGCAGAGAAAGGCTTAAATCGTCCCTGGGTGGGCTTGAACCACCAACCTTTCAGTTAACAGCCGAACGCGCTAACCAATTGCGCCACAGAGACACCGAGAGAAATCCAGCTGTAGTAGAAATGCTGAACTTTGTCTCAATAGGTATGCTCGAAGAATCCAATTGAAAGCTGCCGAAAAGAGAGAGAGAAAGGTAACAGAAACGCCCAACGTGGGGCTCGAACCCACGACCCTGAGATTAAGAGTCTCATGCTTTACCGACAGGATCATTGCTGTGCACGTGTTAACAGTTGCAAGGCAGCAAAAGCCTTCGTTCGTCCCTGGATGGGCTCAAAGCAACAACCTTTTGGTTAACAGCCGAACGCACTAACCGATTGTGCCACAGAGACTCAGACTAAATATACCAACTGTGGTAGAAACGCTGAACTTTGTCTCACTTGGTCTGCTGGATGAAACCAAATGAAAGCTGCCGAAAAGAGAGAGAGAAAGGTAACAGAAACACCCAACGTGAGGCTTGAACTAACGTCACTGAGATTAAGTGTCTGATGCTCTCCCGACTGAGCTAGCCGGGCTAGTGAGAAGCTCATTCTAGTCACTGTTTTGATCAATACCTTCCCTACCTGTGTAATGTTTGATGCTGATTTTAAGTCAACTGGAATAAGTAACTTGGTCTATCTACGCACTGGACAACAAACTTCTGCTAAATCCTGATGTCATCTTGTAACGCCAGACAGCACGTGGCCCAGGATCATTGCCCGGTGCACGTGTTAGCAGTTGCAAGGCAGAGAAAAGCTTAATTCGTCCCTGGGTGGGCTCGAACCACCAACCTTTCGTTTAACAGCCAAACGCGCTAACCAATTGCACCACAGAAACTTCGAGAGCAACACAACTGTAGTAGAAATGCTGAACTTTGTCTCAATAGGTATGCTCGAAGAATCCAATTGAAAGCTGCCGAAAAGAGAGAGAAAAACGCCCAACGTGGGGCTCGAACCCACAACCCTGAGATTAAGAGTCTCATGCTCTACCGACTGAACTAGCCGGGCTTCCGATGCGATCATTCTAGTCACTGTTTTGATCAATACCTTCCCTACCTGTGTAAAGTTTAATGGTTTTTTTTTTTATGTCAACTGGCATATAAAAAAATTGGCCAATACAGGTACTGGACAACAAACTTCTGCTAAATCCTGATGTCAATTTCTTCTTTGGCTCTCGGCGAAGGCGGTCGCACTTTTTCCCTCTCCGTCCCATATCTCTCCTCGCTAGCTCCTCTTGTCTTTGTCTTATTCTATCTCTGAGACTCTCCGTGCCCTGCTATCCAAACAAATAAGGAATTATGGATTTGATCAACTGGTCTCTGAATGCGATTGACACCATCTTCTCGACGAGAAGTTTGGGCTCGGGAGAGCCCACCTGTCCTGCGGGGACGTTTGCAGCTGGATACGTGATGGACGGGTGGGAGAAGTGGCGCGTCCTGTGCCTGGCTGCTCTGTCTCTGGAGGATATTGAAGACATTTACCTATTCGGAACTTTGATAACAGGGTTTCTGCTGATGGGCTTATGCGGGGCCCTGGCGTATCGACGAATGATGAAAGCGGTCAGTGCTGCTCAAAACCCCACCAGGCTGGCCGGCTTGATTGAAGCGCTGATGGGCAGGCTTGCTAATAATCAGACTGCAATATTAGATCGCAAACTGGAAAACATCGGGGTGAAGTTAGCAGCTTTGCAACAAAATTTGGCCAGATCTGGAGACATGTGATGGACATTAAATATCTGTGAAATTGGCAGGTATTGACCTAAAGTTGAAGTATCTTTCCACTCTTTCGGCTTCCCTGTGTTTTCTTTTCTCCTGCCAGACGGCCTCGGCTGGAGGAAAACAACTTCTCCCGGATAGCAAGATAAGGAGACGCTCTGAAATTCCTGCTCCCCGTCAAGGACACCTGTTGGACTATACAGGCTTACGCACACACACACACAGATACATAGCACGACACTTCCTGGCCCCAATCCAACGCCTTCGTATGCTTTCACCCACTGGAGGGGGTGAGCAGGTCTGCGACCAGCGCCTCCATGGCTGCAGGACCTGATGGCTGCCCGCCCTTACCGGACTATTTCCACACCCCCTGTTCCCATCCCCTGTGGCAATGTTATGTCTTGTCGGTGTGTTTTTGTGCTAGATTGCTGGGGCTTTTTCTTATCCCTGATCTCACGGTGCTCTAACTTAAGAGCAAGGTGAGAGGGACTTTTTTTTTGCCTCTTTTTCCTGACTATTTTATTTCCTGTTCCACCTCCCGTGACCTGTCTTCCCTGGAGTTGTGATGTCTGTGCACGGTCGGGGGGTTCCATTTACCTGCATTTCGTTGCCTTGTACTTGTACATGTGTGATGACAATAAATTGAATCTAATCTAATCTAATGTCATCTTGTAACGCCAGACAGCACGTGGCCCAGGATCTATGCCCAGTGCAAGTGTTAGCAGTTGCTAGGCAGAGAAAGGCTTAATTCGTCCCTGGGTGGGCTCGAACCACCAACCTTTCGGTTAACACCCGAACATGCTAACCAATTGCGCCACAGAGACTTCGAGAGAAACTCAGCTGTAGTAGAAATGCTAAACTTTGTCTCAATAGGTATGCTCGAAGAATCCAATTGAAAGCTGCCGAAAAGAGAGAGAGAAAGGTAACAGAAACGCCCAACGTGGGGCTCGAACCCACGACCCTGAGATTAAGAGTTTCATGCTCTACCGACTGAGCTAGCCGGGCTTCCGATACATTTCTTCTAGTCACTGTTTTGATCAATAACTTCCCTAGCTGTGTAAAGTTTGATGCTGATTTTAAGTCAACTGGAATAAGTAACTTGGCCAAACCAGGCACTGGACAACAAACTTCTGCTAAATCCTGATGTCATCTTGTAACGCCAGACAGCACGTGGCCCAGGATCATTGCCCGGTGAACGTGTTAGCAGTTGCAAGGCAGCAAATGCATTCGTTCTTCCCTGGGTGTGCTCGAACCACCAACCTTTCGGTTAACAGCCGAACATGCTAACCAATTGCGTCACTTAGACTCAGACACCAAACCAACTGTTGTAGAAAAGCTGAACTTTGTCTCACTTGGTCTGCAGGATGAATCCAAATGAAAGCTGCCGAAAAGAGAGAGAGAAAGGTAACAGAAACACCCAACGTAGGGCTCAAACCCACGTCACTGAGATTAAGTGTCTCATGCTCTCCCGACTGAGCTAGCCGGGCCAGTGAGAAACTCATTCTAGTCACTGTTTTTATCAATACCTTCCCTACCTGTGTAAAGTTTGATGCTGATTTGAAGTCAACTGGAATAAGTAACTTGGCCAATAGAGGCACTGGACAACAAACTTCTGCTAAATCCTGATGTCATCTTGTAATGCCAGACAGGGCTTGTGAGATGCTCATTCAAGAGAAAGTCACTGTTTTGATCAATACCTTCCCTACCTGTGTAAAGTTTAATGTTTTTTTTAAGTCAACTGGAATGAAAAAAATTGGCCAATCCAGGCACTGGACAAAAAACTTCTGCTAAATCCTGATGTTATCTTGTAACGCCAGACAGCACGTGGCCCAGGATCTATGCCCAGTGCACGTGTTATTAGTTGCAAGGCAGAGAAAAGCTTACTTCGTCCCTGGGTGGGCTCGAACCACCAACCTTTCGGTTAACAGCCGAACGCGCTAACCAATTGCGCCACAGAGACTTCGAGAGCAACACAACTGTAGTAGAAATGCTGTACTTTGTCTCAACAGGTATGCTCGAAGAATCCAATTGAAAGCTGCCGAAAAGAGAGAGAGAAACGCTCAACGTGGGGCTCGAACCCACGACCCTGAGATTACGAGTCTCATGCTCTACCGACTGAGCTAGCCAGGCTTCTGATACATTCATTCTAGTCACTGTTTTGATCAATACCTTCCCTACCTGTGTAAAGTTTGATGCTGATTTTAAGTCAACAGGAATAAGTAACTTGGCCGATCCAGGCACTGAACAACAAACTTCTGCTAAATCCTGATGTCATCTTGTAACGCCAGACAGCACGTGGTCCAGGATCTATGCCCAGTGTACGTGTTAGCAGTTGCAAGGCAGAGAAAAGCTTAATTCGTCCTTAGGTGAGCTCGAACCATCAACCTTTCGGTTAACAGCCGAACGCGCTAACCAACTGCGCCACAGAGACTTCGAGAGCATCCCAGATGTAGTAGAAATTCTGAACTTTGTCTCAATAGGTATGCTCGAAGAATCCAATTGAAAGCTGCCGAAAAGAGAGAGAGAAACACCCAACGTGGGGCTCGAACCCACGACCCTGAGATTAAGTGTCTCATGCTCTACCGACTGAGCTAGCCGGGCTTCCGATACATTTATTCTAGTCACTGTTTTGATCAATACCTTCCCTACCTGTGTAAAGTTTGCTGCTGATTTTAAGTCAACTGGAATAAGTAACTTGGCCGATCCAGGCACTGGACAACAAACTTCTGCTAAATCTTGATGTCATCTTGTAACGCCAGACAGCACGTGGCCCAGGATTATTGCCCGGTGCACGTGTTAGCAGTTGCAAGGCAGCAAAAGCCTTCGTTTGTCCCTGGATGGGCTCAAAGCAACAACCTTTTGGTTAACAGCCGAACGCGCTAACCGATTGTGCCACAGAGACTCAGACTAAATATACCAACTGTGGTAGAAACGCTGAACTTTGTCTCACTTGGTCTGCTGGATGAACCCAAATGAAAGCTGCCGGAAAGAGAGAGAGAAAGGTAACAGAAACACCCAACGTGAGGCTTGAACTAACATCACTGAGATTAAGTGTCTCATGCTCTCCCGACTGAGCTAGCCGGGCTAGTGAGAAACTCATTCTAGTCACTGTTTTGATTAATACCTGCCCTACCTGTGTAACATTTGATGCTGATTTTAAGTCAACTGGAATAAGTAACTTGGTCAATCTAGGCACTGGACAACAAACTTCTGCTAAATCCTGATGTCATCTTGTAACGCCAGACAGCACGTGGTCCAGGATCATTGCCCGGTGCACGTGTTAGCAGTTGCAAGGCAACAAAAGCATTCGTTCTTCCCTGGGTGGGCTCGAACCACCAACCTTTCAGTTAACAGTGTAGTGGAAAGTTGCGCTGGATCTCTACAAACATCTTCTAGGTTTCAAAAAAGAGGCTGAGGTCTTCGAAGTTCTCAAGTTGAAGCAGTTTATTGTTACAGCAGAGATGGTCGATCGAGCTCTCTCCCACACAATGTCCAAAAACCCACAGTTTATATACAGTTTCTTATCCATAGGTATCATGAGATATGATGTAACATCACCCTATTCCCGGCTCCAATAGCATCCTAGCTTTTTAAATAATGGCTGTATGTTTTTCTGTTTTTACATATCTTAAAGGTCATATAGCATGTGCTTACAATCATGTGTTTGCATATGATCATGTTGTTTTCATACTTTCTAAATGATTTTCCTCATGTATGCTATTTTGGCGAGGGTTGTTTTTGTCTTGTTCAATATATACATTGTCTAAATGTATTGCATACGCTCTGTCATAATGTTCTCACTTTGGCGCATGACCTGCTGTGCTTCAATTGTAAGGCCCTCAATTATAAGGCCCTGCATGTTTGTATGTCTCTTCAGCATCACTTGAATATAGGTATTTCTATAAGTTTTAACAGTGTATTTTAATAGTAATATATATTTTAATAGTGGCAGATTATATTGTGATTACATAATAAAAGTTCCACTATATATAGTGATTACATAATAAAAGTTCCACTATAAATCCCCCCTCAGGGGCTTTATCAAAAAAGTCCCTTTCCTAAATCCCTCGCTGAAGTGCAACTTAAGAATCTAACATTTCGCTCAGTTTTTAACGTTCTTGTGCAACCAAAAAATTGCCCATCTACATCCTTATCAATTGTCAGCATCCTTGCAGCGCACTTCAGAGGAGAAACGGAACCAAACATCTCCCTCCACTTTTGGCTTTAGAAGGAGTAAAAGATCCCACTCACCCTAACTAAATACTTTCTTGGGGAGTTCAACACTCAACAATTATTAGTCATGTTAAAACATATGCTTTGTCAGCTTTGCTCACAGCAGTGGTTATATAACATATATACTTGATTAATCAACACACAAAAGAAAATCTCAATATTTGCAGAACATTCATAGCGCCTGTAAAAGAACTATATCTGATGTTTCATCCCACGTCGCCAGAGGTACTTCTGAGTACTGTCTGGTGTTGGAGCAGACAGTGGGGTTTTAAACCTCCAGTAGATTCTGCTCTTCTTCTCCTTTGTTGCTGGATTCTGGAGTGTCCCTTGACCCATAGTCATCTTCCCTCTTTCCTCGTGTACATCTGATATCAGCTCCGGCAGCTTTGATGAACTCCTATATACACAGAATTTTATACTAGTAAACGGGTCTTAAAATGATTACACAATCTTTCAGTTCAGTCCATTCTATTTGCATTTTCCTGTATTAAGATGATGCCTTGCTTAAAACCATTCTCTTTGGGATTTAAAGCCTTTATAAAATTAGTAAAAAGCTAAAGAATTATATTATTATTATTTTAAAGACATTAAAGATGAAAGAAATTTAGGGTAGTAATTGTTCTCAAAACTCATCCAAATGTTCCAAATCTGGCCCAAGAACTTCATAGACATGGTCTCTTCAGTCATGCACAGTTCTATTAACTCGCACATCGGCCATCTGTTTGGCAGCAGCTTTAGCTATAAATCTGAGATGAGGGATAACACAAGAAAATAGAATAAAAACAAATATAGCAATTCTTTTGAATATTCCAATCTTAATTATTGTCCAATCGCAACTATTGTCCTAATGATCCATATATGGAGGCAAACTAGTCACTAAAGTTCTTATCCTCTCCAGCATTCTCTTTTACTTCTTTCCTCAGATTTTCCAATTTTCACAGGACTTTAGTGAAAGATCCACTTGTGGCAGTATTATTTGGAATATAGGAGCAGCAAAGGGTGCAGTGATTTACCAAGCCATTTTATTTGTTAGGGCCAATTATTCTCCTAATACTTTAACGTCATCATTTGTGTACTTTATAAATCTTTGTTGGTTGTAATAAATGTAGTTAATCCACTGTAAAAATTGTCATTGCAATTATCCACACTATTATAGAGTCAAGTCCTTCTTTTGCTATATCTCTAGTTTTAAACTCATCTGGTATTATACTAGGTTGGCCAATGTGAACTTCTGAGTCAGGTGTATATTGTCTCTTAACTCGATGCTTCCAATTCTGCTGTCTTTGTATGTCATTTTGCTCTTCAACTCAATCAGTTATTATCACTTCCTGTATTAGTTTAACACTAGTACAAATCCCTTTCCATTTCAATGGAATGTTGGGGTGTAATATTCCCCTTCCATAGATCCAGTAGTAGTCTGCTATTTGTTCATATTGTTGTATTAAGGGAAATCATCTTGGCAATTGAACATTTTGTCCAGTGCAATTACCAAGTGTGCTGTTAGCCGTCCTATCGCCTTTTTCTGAAACTGGCAACATTATATTCTTTATTGTAGCTGTAGCCATTTGGAAGGTTTGCATATAAAAAATTTCTTTTCCCCACATTTGTCAGTCAAATGCCAAACTATTGCACAATTTCCTTTTACATTTTCTCACATTTGTCGATCAGCTTGTTTGGTTATAACATTCATATTCTAATTTCTTATTGCATATTTGTGGGAATCTCTCTTGTTGCTTGAACTTTAATGTTAATTTCTTTGCATTCTTTTTTCAACCTACCATTGTTCTCTAATGCAAATTTGGTGCTTCCTATAATATCAAGACATTGGGCCTGGCAAAATGGAGAGTCACAGTACAGTATACTGAATTTTGCACAATGTTTATAATCATAAAAATTTACAACCACTATAAGTTTTTTCAAAAGTGTTTGTAAACATATTGGGCAATTGAATATTTGTAATTTTCTAACTGTATTTTGCCCAACAATACCAATCATTGTTATTAGTTTTTTCTAAGAGCTGATCATCTGAGATCTGGTTATACTCAATTTCTTTTTAAATTGCATATCATTTTGATTTTCATACATATCCTCTGGGTCAATATTTTTCTTCAGACGATTGTTCTTTACCTTCATTTTGTTGTGGGATATTCACCCCTTTCCAAGAAAATTAAGAAGTCAATTGTTGGATACTCTTGTCTGACTCCATCAGACTGGGATAATCCTTTACCTTTGGAGAAGTTACCTCTAGGCTTTCACTCATCTTCATTTGCATCATCATCAGCAGCAGCAGGAACATCTTCCTTCTGTCGTTCACTGTTCTGTTCCTGTGAATGAACAGCTTCATACAAGGCAGTTAGTTTTTCTTATAAGACAAAATTCTTATTTGCCAATGTATTAGACAGGACATTAGCATTCCATGCAGTGTTAAGTTCCTGTTTCTGTTAGTGTACATGTAAAAGCTCATTAAAGCATCTGTTTACACATCAGTCTAGTTTAATAATCCAAACTTAATCAAGTTTAGCATTTTCACATATTTTTAAAAAGTGCTTTGGCCCTAATGGATCTTCTTGTTGCTTTTGACCAGTCCTTGTGATTGCGCGTGATAATTTCAATCTAGTCTTTGATTTATTCTTAATTAACAGTACTTCTTTAACAGTTTTATTTATTTGTTTGCTTATTCATTTAATCACTTATTTACTTATTTAGCTATTTTTAATTTACTTTAATTACTCTAAATACTTTATAAATGCACATCCATTATTTGAAATTATTTCTGATGTTATTCCAGATGTAGAAATCATAGTTTTTCTTATTAGAAATATAATTAATCACCACAACCTGTTTTTAATCCTAACCTGTTAAGTAGAACAAACATGTATTTCTTGCCTTGTACTCATTTTAGTATAACCTCAAAACCCTCACTAAATGCTTGAATGTCACTTAAGGTACTGGTTGCTGTCTCTTTCCTCACATTATATTTAACACCGATGTCACATGGGCAAAACTCACTAATCACTGCATTTAATAAGGAGACCAATCTCCTTGTGTTTAATTTTTCCTAATACTTCACCCTTGATCAAAATCATGTGCATCTGCAATAAGTATACTGTACTTAGAAATGCTGTTGGTGCAATTATTCCTTTATGTATAGGCTATAGACTATGTCTTTTCCTCCCTTTCATGCTAGATTGTTCACAGAGATCTGTTTGTTGTTTAATTTTCACAATGTTCTTTAATTGAGATTGTAGCTCTAGAAGCACTATAGGTGACTTGCTACCTCACATCCTGTCGCTTATTTACTTTCAAATCTGTTACAGTGTTTTCTTCAATGAAAGACTAATTTATCTTTCATCACCTCAAATGCCTTTATTGCATCTGTGTTTCCTGTTAATTCAGAACTGTATTTTTGCAGTCTTTCCTGGTCCAGTGTTGTTCTTTGTAAAATTCTTTGTTCCATCAATGCTAAAATCATCCCTAAAACCTCATCATGTTTTCTGCCTTTTAACAGAGCTAAGGCTATATTGAGATAATTAAATCAACCACATGTTGTAACAAAGTACTATTGCTCATCAGATCTTCAGAGGCTTCGTTGTATGTATAATTTTCACCAGCAAATGTAAATACTAATTGGTCCCTACCCTCCTCTGCTAATTACCTAAAATAAGCTGAACAGAAATGAATTACTTAACAATATTTGACATCAGGAGGAACATTTGTTCATAAAATGTAGGAACCTCAGCTGGAAGATTTTCTCTCATTGATTGTTCTTATAGCATCTGCTTTTTACCGGTTTTAATGCAGCATAATTAAAAAATTTATTTAAATTAAAATCAAATCTTATTAGTTACATACACAGTCATGCCTGACTTGAAATATATTTTAAATCGAAAATATCCAATGATTTATTTCATATTATAATCACTAGGTGTTAATAATCCTACTCTCAATAAAACTTCAATATTGTTTTTATAATCATTTCAGCATTTTTCTTCTTTTCTCTGCAGATGTGCATCTGGTTTAATTTTAACCCTCACTGTACTGGTTCATTTTCTAATTATAAATTAAAGTCCTGCAATGATAATTCTTTAAGTATTTAACTACACTTGTTTAAATCATTTAACTTCTGAGCTATTTGTTCTTTCAGATGTTGTATTCATTATTGTTTCTCTTTCTCTTGATATTTACTTTTTAAGGCAAGTCCATCTTACTGATTGGGTTCACAGCTTTTATGTATTTTTTGTAAAATCACTGAATCTATCTGGTCTGTTTTGCTCTTTTTTTCCTCATTAGTCCTCAAATTTACTTCCCAATTTTTCAGTTATATGGCTATATGCGAAACAAACTCTATTATATTAACCCCCTTTTTTCCCCAAATCATAACTTATTACACATAGAGCTTCTCACTGTTGACTTATTCTAATGTGCTGTTCTTTTTTTCCTTTAATTTCTTCCTGGTATTAATTTTCTAAGTCTAAATCTCTTTCAGGATCATACATCTGTATAGACCAATTCTGCTTCTTACTAGCCCTGCTTCAGAAATGTTTAACTTAATGTATGATCCCCATTATCAATTGTCTTACTTACATCTTCTATCTGTTATAATTAATAGATATTATCTTTTTATTCTGTAATCCTTATTTAATTCAAATTGCTTTTAATAAATGTGAAGTCCTAATTTATATAATACCTTCCTTCCTGACTAATTTGACAGGAGTCTAATTTGATTCAAGAAAGGGTCCACTTTTGTTTTAATTTGCAATGTACTTGATTTGCATCATAGTTCTACTGGGCTTTTGAGATTGAGTTTGCTAGGCCACAGCCAATCTCTCTCCCTCGCACCCCGAGGCAACTGTTTCATAAATGGTGCAGTCTTTGCATTGTTGTATTCAGGAATCCCCACATTTCCTGCATTTTTAAGGAGTTAAAGTGTAGAGCATTCCTCCTTCCTCTTGGTGATGGCTTCTCTTTCACCCAGCTGATGTTGCTGGAAAGCTTAGCTTTTTTGATCAGTTTATCAGTCTCTTGTTTCTCCTTCTTTAAGTGTCTCTTGAACATATGTGGATGGGTCAAGTCTCATTAGTTCTCTGTATGCAGTGCCTGCTTTAGTGCACTGCTTTAGTTCATGTAATAAGAGTCCACAGTCAACAATTTGCTCCTTGTGTTTCTCCAAACACCTTATTTAATTTTCCAGTGCCTTCAGGAATGTCCGGCATGCGAAAAGACAAGGACCCCTCAAAGTCCATCTCTGTGCCCCTTAATTTAATATATACATTTGCTTAGTTATTATCTAAACATTTTTCCACTTTCCCATGTTTCCTTTATCAAATAAAGACTCCTCTCATCTATGTTCTTCTCTTTGCTGCCCAACAGCTGATTTTTTTAATATTTATTACTAAATCATCTGTATTTTGTATTAATTTTCTATTTTGTTAGTTTTCTTCTAATTCCATTTCTTTAGCTTCAGCTTGTCCTTAACTTATTTATTTTTCTCCTAATTTATTCTAGTGTTTTCTCACTAGTTGGTCTTTCTTTACATTGTTTTAATTTCTCTAGCATTTTCTGTACCTGTTTCAAGTTTACAGTACATATTTCTTACTCTTTTTTCACACTCATCATTTTACTTTTTACCTTTTGTCTTATTCTTTTCATTTATAATTATTATTTTTCAGAGTTTGTATTTACTCACACACTGCTTACATCAAATGTTCCTCCTCTTTGCCATTATTTTCTTTTCTGTTCTCTTTTTGTTGAGTATTTAATTATAAACAGTGTTGTGCAAGTTACTTCCAAACTGTAATACATTACAGATTACTTATTACTGTGATTTAAAAGTAATCCCTTACCTTACAATATTACTGTCTCAAAATTGTAAATGTTACATTACTCTTATATTACTTTTTAGTTACTTTCACCAAAATAACTACAGAATTAGAACTTAACATTCTAAAATGACTAAATGTACTGCAGAGCATTTTACATCCAGTAGAAAGCGATATGATGTAGCAGAATGACTGAGACCTATCCAGGCTACTAACAATATAGTATATATTTGGCAACGTGAAGGCTCAAAACAATGCAAGAAAGGATAAGAGCCAGAATCACAAATGATCAAAGTCTGTTGAAAGTATGGTAAAGGTAAAGTGATTATCTGGCAATATCTGTGAATAGCTTGGCTATTTTCATATTAGACACAACAGGCTATATGTAAACTCCAATGCCATGACGAGATGCATTTTTTTCTTAATCTTGCCATTATTCTATTCACTTTAAATTCAGGTTCACAACACAAAACTGTCATGCACAAAGTGAGCATGATGAACATTGCTTTCTCAATATAATGCTCGTGCACCGATTTCCTCTGTGGACAAAACTGCTTGTGAGCTCTCAAATATACGCTGCTCGCGTGCAAATTTTCTCATGCTCTCTCAAATATGCACTGCTCACGCACAAAATTTCTTGTGCGCTCACAGTACACTACTCGCTCAGTGAGATTATATGCAGACTCACAATTTGTGTCTTGTGTTCCCTCTTCCTTTCATGCTTTTTGATATAATTTATATTTGTACACTATTTATTAACAATAACCAAAATACTAAAATAGACTTACATATAAAATTTTTAATCTAACCCACTATAACCTTTTTTGTTGTTTGTTATATGATGAAATATTTCCAATTTCAAACACTTAAGACACAGAGAAAAGAAGTTGAATGCAAAGAATACATTTTTAAAAAACATTTATTAAACATCCAAAAGGTGCGCCATACTAATCAAATAAAACAACATTTAAACAAAAATATAACGAATGCAAGCAGAAATGTAACCGATAAAAATAGGGGAAAACTTGATGAGGTATTATAGCCTACTGAACTATTCACTCCTCAAATAAATCTCACTATCAATCCCATTTTATCATGGCAACTAAAATAAATTGAACACGTCTCTGTTGTCTTCCACATTGCTGATGAGATTGTGGAGGACATTTTCCCTGTCATGTACAGTGTTTTGAACAGTTCTACAGTAAAGTACTTCAATTAATCACTTGTGCTAATACTAGTTTCTATGGTAACACAAGCGTAATATAAACAAATTACCCAGTGCTGTAGTTTTTTTTTTTTACAATATAGGGTATACTATACTACAATTCACCACACTTTACTGCAGTAAAACTACACTTTGTATTTCATTTTATCAGTTCACTATTCTTAATACTACAGTATGCTGAAGCATTCATTAACAAATTGTAAATAATACTAGCCTAAAACATAGGCAGTATATCTAACACTCAAAAACACAAGTATTTATTATAGAATTTACCATAACCTTTTAGTGTTTCGTGTATTGCTAATAAATACTGTAGCAATATATAAACCATATCAACATTCTTGGGATAACCAATTGAACAGGAGGATCTCTGGAGAGCAAAAGCACGAAAAGAAGAGGAAACATGAGGCACAAAATGTGAGTCTGCATCATCTGACGGAGCCAGAGCAGATCATTCGCACGTGAGCAGCCGTGTTTTAAGTGCATGCGACTGCGAAAAAAAAAAAATTGCGGTCGAGTTGTCCACGAACAGAGAATTACATGAATGCGCTCTTGTAAAACTGCGCTTACGACTGTTGTCAGTGAAATAACGCCATATGCACATACGTCCATCTTGCGAATGTACTGTCTTCTGCTCATCTATTTTGCCGCTCTTCTGCTGCACGTCAGGGCTTGACCTTACTGTGAACCGGGCTGAGCCAATAGCCTCGGACCTCGAGCTCAGAGGCTGAAATCATTCCGCGTTCAAAGTAAAAAAGTTCCAATAGCCAGAGGGATATTAATGACAACACGCGCATATATTCACTAACCACGAACAGAAAATAGAACTTACTTGCGGTATTTTTTATTTGGTAATGTCTTGCGGGTGAAAAGTTTGTTGTAACGCACGCGTTACTGAACATGTACCGATTAAAATATCACTGAAAATGTATCATCAAGATCTACCAGAGCTCAAACTTCCCTCTCTCCCTGCTAACGGAAGGGAGTCCAGGGCTTGAGGATCTTATGAGCTTAGGGCTCTCTCCCGGGACAGCATACAAAACAAGTGTGAACTCTTGAATACATATCAAGTTACAGGAAATGAAACCCTTTGAACACCTTAAGATGTAAACTCAATAGCTGAAGAGGGGTGAAGCTTTTGACAACTGTTTTGTACTGTAGATCAGGGCTCACAGCCCAGTACCAGGTTGTGAGAGTTGATACCAGGCTTCAAGAATGCAAAATAACTCTATATGTTGATAGACTGTGTGGCTTGTTTCACATGCAAACACCTACAGGAACTCAAGAATTGTGACCCAACCAAAGCAGTTGGGTAATCTCTTGCTTGAAGATGACTGATGAGGAACTGCACTATTGTCTTCAATAAAGTTTTCTCCCCATAAGAACTTTGGTCAGCTTGCTTACTTTATGTATTAGAGTCATTTATATATTGATGAGCCACCCAAGAACAGTTTAGCCAAGTACAGCTAAATCTGACAATGTGTTTCAACTTATTATGAACCAATAACCATATTTGTGCACATTGCACACTTGCAAATTCTTTATTAATTTACCAATCAAATGGTCGGCTCTGAAAAGAGAATTAGAAAGATTAGAGAGGGGAAAATGTTTGTGGAGATGCAGGGAACACTGTCCTACACCCTTAGATTGTGTTTTTAATTATTCACATTGTTTGATTGTCTTGTTGGCGAATGAAAGTCCGGCTAAACTTGTGCGGTGTGAACTCGCCATAAGGCAATGACAGTGAGCGACTGATGCAGACTCCCTAAAGCTCTGTTCAGACTACACAATGCCATTTGCCAGTTACGACAGATCAGATTTGTGTCAGATTATGAGATTTTGACTTGATCTAATCTTGATGTGTTGTGGGTAACAAATGAAGACTTAAACACTACACATTTATTTTAATTGACTAATTTGAAAAAAGAATGTATGTAAACTTTTCTGTAGACAACTGGTTGCCTTTAAAGATACGTTCATGTGAAACTCCCACATTCCTACAAATAAATAGTACCAGTACCAGTACTACAAAAACCTTCATTTATGAATGAAGAATTTTGCAAAGCATAAAGGTTGTTAACCAGGTAATGCTGTGTAATATTTTCCTTAGTTACACCAAATTTAACTTGTTTATGGCAACAAGCGTTTACATGGATATTGACATGAGACATTCTGCCATGTACATGAGTATATGCGATTGTAGAAAATATGTTCAGTGGTTTCAATATCACTCTCACAACATTGACAATTGACAAGAGTTATCCTCAGTATCACATTTTAATCTCAGGAAGTGTTTTGATGGATACACATCATTAATCATTTTAAACTGAAGCTCTTTAATTTTGGGGAGAATTAGATAATAAATGTAACTTGTTCTTATTTTTTCTTATTCCTATGAATTAACCCTCAACTGCACGGCTTAACCATATGGCAACATGATACATATGTTCATTTCCCTGCCACTGTTTCTTTAAGACCAACATATTTTTTTTGTTGTTGTTGGAAAGAGAAGACATTAAAGTAGCCAAGGATGTGCTTTGGTTAAGTCACATGACATGCAGTGTTTTTCTCTAGCACGATTTCTGACAGACTGACGTTTATTGTGAGTAGTTGCTAAATGCAAATGTAACGTCAATAAAAACAGGATCAAATTCTGTCAGATCCACACAAAAAAATCTGAAACATCACCTCCAGTAGGTTATGATGACATATTCACAACTCAATTTTTTTTTTTTATCAAATTAGTTTTTTTTGTAAATCGATCAAATGTGTGCGTTACCAAATGCCAACACTGTGCAATAGTGGAACATGCAATATTGCAATGGGTTAGCTAGCTAGCAAGGTCAGCTGTGAACTTTTAAGTTGTAACAATAACAACATGAATGCTAGTAATATAATGTTGATTAGCCATGTGTTAATGGCATTTGCATTATGGATAAAATCTAGTATTGAATGGCAATACTACTTTTGAATAGATATGAATACAGGGAACAGTGTATTAGCGAACACCACCATGTTCTATGGTATGTGATAGAAGAAAAGGGCTCTTCCTGCAGATGAAAGTGAGGATGAGATGGGTTTTAGTGACCATGAGAATGATGCAGACTGGACATCTGATAGAGACAGTTCAGGTAAGTTAGCTCAGATGCAGATAAGACAGGCGTGGTATAGTATATAGTATAATATATAAACATTGTTAGCTAGTAGCTACATTATTCTGATGCATCTGGAAATACTAGACTTGTTATTTATTTGTTATAGTATTTACTGGAGATTGTATGTTGTATATATGGTAATACAATAATATGTTTGTTTTTAATAATATTCAGCTAAAAAGAAAAGAATAAATGAAAGCTGTTGCAATATGAGTTGTTGAAAAGCATGTATAAGGTGTCATTTATGAGTTCTGTGTTAAAGCTCATAATGCTGCAACACCAATTAAATCATTTCAAACAACAAAATGATTAATTATAAGGAAAGTTTTACATTAGAAATTTTTAAGTTAGATCCACTGTTTGATGTTGTTGCCATATAGCAACATATCATAAAGTACCCTAAAATTTTTTTTTTCCAAATTTTTTTTTTTTACAGCACTTTAAGTTAAGGCATTTTAAGATAAGATAAACAGTCAAAAATTTTTTTTTACAGATTTATTATAATGCGTGCGGTAGAGGTTGAAAATCTTTAAAAATAAAATGACGTCTGAGATGATTAGGATGAAGCCTTTAAACAAGAATATTTCTTAAAAACTTATTACATTTTGTGTCTAAAACATTAAGTGGCCAAAAACAGGTGAAGAGAAAACTACAGAATAGTGTGAAACAATACCTCTGATCAATACTATGATGTTTTTAGGAATAACATTAATTATTGAGTAAAACTCTTTAGGGTGAGAAGCAAAACCATGTTTGAAGCAGAAGTTATTGTTACTCTCATCCCGAAGGCATCAAAATCTGAAGCATGGTCAAGCACCTTGCGCATCAGTATGAGGACGAGGTGCCCCTTGACGATTCTTGAAAGCCTCGTATAGATGTCAATGCATTTTTTAAACCTGATTTACGCCTATTATCGCAGTTTTCTTATTTAAAAAGATATAACTTTTGTTTTGTTCAAAAGCATCTGTAAACTGTAAACAAGAATAATCCACTCAAAGTGTCCTCTGTTCAACATCATTCAACGAAGAGTTTAACATCACTCAGCTATTGGTCAAACTGCATCACCGTTGAGTTCACTGATGAGCTCAACTGTGCTCCATGAGGCGTGCAGCAATAAGTGGTAGGTTAATGCTGCATAATGTATTTTTTATTGGAGGTTAGTTGGTGTTGATAAATGATATCATTTACTAATTATAATAACAGAAAATTTACATATAATTATATATTATTTAAATGTAATATTGTACCTTAGTTTTATATAATTAGCTTTTTTATATTAATGATTGTAAAGAAAGGTACAAGATAACTTGTAATTATAAATTTTTTTATTGTCAATAAAAAATTATGTATTTATTTATAATTATGTTAAAAATGTTATTGTTACAAATTTATAATCTGTCAGTCAAAAAGAGTCTTGCCTTTGGCCACAATTTAGCACCGATGAAGGAAGCATTGGTGGCTGCAGGCCCGGATGACCATTACTGTAGACTGTAGAATAGACTGCTATGACCACTAAAGGAGGAATTTCATGAATAAACCTCTGGTTTGTGTAGGTTCTTCCATCCTGGGCATACCATTACTGTGCATGTCAAAAACAAACAGTGAAACAGAAGCATTGAATATGTTGTTTTATTATAATAACAATCAAAAACACTGAATATTTAAAAACATAGATGTCATCCTGTGCAGTGCTTTATAGGTGTTTGTATGTGTCAAATATATTTTGACATTTTCTTGCAGGCAATCTGTTATTCCAATGAAGGATAACTTCTTAAAAGTTTTGCATACCTGTGCTTTTCTTGACACTTGAATGTCTTCGCATAAACATCCCAGCTGTCAATGGATAATTGCAGCTCAGAGAAGTCATGGCATCTTAAAGACAATAGAAATTATTCATTAATAATTGAAGTAACATTTCCTTTGGTATTATGACAAAACCAAAATTGTTGGTTTAAAAATGCTTTTAATGACTGACACAACACCAACATTCCAGGAAGGCTTTGGGGTTTGAGGAGGAGGGCATTTGGGTGCATCACACACAAACATTCTTTCTGTAGCATGAATGTAGTCAAGGCGACACACAACAAAGTCATCTTCTGTTCCAAAAGCATCCCATCCATCCTTTCCTTCAAATCTCTCCATTCCCTTTAGCCATAAGAGCTTCCCCTGAGACCACTGGCCTGCCAAGAACTTCTGATGAACCTCAAGCAATGTATCAATCCACTTGTCTTTTGTTTTTATTTCCTCAACTTCGTAAAGAATGAGTGGTCTGTCCCTGAAAGTTAGGTGCATGATGTACAACAGATTATCAATGGTACATGTGTTGGTCAGTGTCAAAGAGCGACCTTCCAGCTGTCCATGACCAGACCATGGAGGAGATGCGAAAGATTCTTCCTTGACTGTCACTTCTTGAGTCTTTGGGGGGTTGTAGTATTTAGATTTTTTTTCTGTGTCTTTCTTCTCCATTTCTCCTCCTGACTCAGTGTTTGGTCAATTTCTATTTCTTTGTCCTCAGTAGTATTTTTTCAGATTGCAGTTATCGGAATAACACGCAGGTGACCAGAGATGAATTCATTTATTACCTATATGAAATCTCCTGGCCGCCTGTGTAGTTTATTTTTCAAGACTATTGTTTTTGTTGTCCTGAACCAATTTTCGGTTGCTGCGTTGGTGTCACGAGTCTGGCCAAGGTGTTTCAACATGATACTTTTCCAAAGGGATAATGTCCCTGTGTATGACCTAAGCACATTAATTAAAAGTGGTCAGTGGTAGGGATTTGAGGGAGCTACAACAGTTTTATGTTTCAAATGTTTTCTCCTATCTGAGAGGAGATTCAAACACTTGAACAAAGGGGATTCATGCCTGATGGTCTTTTGTGATGTCTCTGCATAGAAATCCTTCTCTTCCACTTCTGAGGTTTCCCAATCCACAACAATGGCCTGGTTTTGGATTGCATCCTGCAGATTTTTTAGACTATCCTGGCAGCATGTTGTTTTTTCCTCTGTAAAAACAGTGAAAATGTTCCTAACCAGTGCTTGAATCTCCTGTAGTGTTGTGGCATTCTGCATCAGTGCCATAGAGTATATGAAAAGCTGTTTGGTGGGTTTTGATGTTTTTATACCGGCTACCTTGCAGCAGAATATTTTGAGCATGTGTGCTGCACAAATGTGCACTACAGGGAATGAACAATGTTGTTTTCCATCACACACCGGAAGACACTGCAAGTATTAGTGTATTGTTTGCTGGCAGAAAGCATGTACACATGCATGTATTGTTGCCCAGCTGTAATCAGTTTAAATTTCGTCCGGTTGTAGGTGTTTTTTAAACAATTTTTAAAAAGCCCCGTGAAAGACATGTTAGCCAGTGCTGAATGGATGGTGTGCTCTGGTCAGATGAGAGCATTTCAGCAACTGGAACAACAGTTGGCCCTGTTGTTGATGTTGCAGCAGAACAAAGGGCATAGTACAGTACATACTTAACATTACTTGGATTAGCAACAACTGTTCCTGTTGCATCCAGGTATAAGCGAAGAGTGCCTTTTGTTTTTTGGAAGTTATTTAAAAGTTGTAGCTGATCAGTTCTGTACATGTGAGTGATGAATGGGGAAAGTGCCACAAACTGCAGATAATAATGGTTTAGATGACTGAGCTCATGGTTAAGGTCTTGTTCTTCTTGGATTTTCATGCAATCCAGAAAAGGATTTGTGTCCATTCTGTTTTCAAGGTTTGTTTTGCTGGAAATCTTTTGCAGCACTGTGAGTGAGTGAAGGTACCTCGTTTGTGTTTCCCTTAATTAGCTTTTGCTCATCAGCAGCAGCATTTTTTTGGTGTGAAGATGAATGGGTGTGGTTACAGCCAACTTGCCCTTTAGTGCTTCCCTTTCACTTGCACTGGTACGCCTTCGGAATGTAAGCCCATTGGAATGGTCCACTTGGCCTGACACTTGTACAGTAACCATAACAGAGTTAGCATTTTCCTCTGGTTCTTCCAAAATTGACAAATAAAACTTTGTGCATCCAGGAAATTTACAAGTGGGCTTTCCATGCCAATATACAAAGTCTTTTTCTTGATTGCATTTTAATTGCTCTATTATATGAAAATGCCATATTTCAGTTCTCTGTATCCTTTTCCTTCTCCTAGTTTTATTTTGTTCTACTCCTCTTTCAACAAATTTATGTCAAATTGACTTGGGCACTTTTGGGATGTTTGTCAGCGGTAGCATATTTGTCTTCAACCTCCTCTAGCTCTGCCTCTTCAGCATCATGCAAGTGAGGTGAATCTGGATTCCCAAAGGAACGCATTGTCCTCTGTAATGGACGTCAGAGTTTTTTTGGGAAGCAGTCAGGACACAGCCATGGAGAAATAACTTTAATATCCTCAATGCTTTTGAATCCCACACACCTTGGGTGAAAACAATCTTTACAATGTTCACACTGAGCATATGGTTCCAAGGTGTTTGTCAAAACTATTAGCCCCCATGTTTAGTTTTTTTCCACAATTTCTGTTTATTGGAGAGACTTTTTTAGGACACATTTCTAAACATAATAGTTTTAATAAATCATTTCTAATAACTGATTTATTTGATCTTTGCCATGATAACAGTAAATAATATTTTACTAGATAATTTTCAAGACACTTTAAAACAGCTTAAAGTGACAATTAAAAGCTTAATTAGGTTAATTAGGCAGCTGTGCGTTTCCCAAACAACAACTCGCGGTTGAACTATCATAGTACGATGCATTGTTGTAATGTAATGAGGAATGTTTCCCAAAACCCCTAGTTTCTCTGTCGTAGATCCATCACTTGAACCATGTTAGTTATAACGTAAAATGCCCATAATGATGCTCTAAACGGGGTGGACTATAAAACTTCTTAATAGAAGAACCCCATCATTTCTTTGTGCAAAGTTGCTAGACGGTTGCTAAGATGTTACTAGATGGTTGCTAAAGTGTTGCTAGGCCGTTGCTAAGGTGTTGCTAGGTGGTTGCTAAGGGGTTGCTAGGCAGTTGCTAAGGTGTTGCTAGATGGTTGCTATGGTGTTGCTCGGTGGTTGATGAGGTTGCTAAGGTGTTGCTAGGCAGTTGCAAAGGTGTTGTTAGGCGGTTGCTGAGATGTTGCTAGGCAGTTGCTACGTTATTGCTAGGCAGTTGCTAAGGTGTTGGTAGGCGGTTGCTAAGGCGTTGCTAAGTGGTTGCTAGGCGGTTGCTAAGGTGTTGCTAGGCGGTTGATAATGACAAAATTCTAATTTCCCCAGTGAAAACAAATGGTCTAATAATGTTGTCAATAACAGATGACAAGCACATGTCTTAAACATAATAAATCAACTTTATAATTTTGAATAGTTATATTCTGATGTCATAATTTTACTGTCAATTAACAAACAGTACATATTGAAAGTCTGCTTAGGTGCACCATATGACTATACAAAATTTAGCATTTTAAGCAACAGTAGACCTACACATAGGACTAATATTATTGTTGTTTTACCATATGTTTGAGAATTAACAATAATAGGCTGATCATATAAACCTTTATTTTACATTTACAAAATCATGAGAAAATCGTGATCTTAATTTTAAGCAAAAAAAATTGTGATTCACATTTTTGTCAGAATCATGCAACCCTATTTACAACCCGCAAGCTTGGATGGAGCACGCTGTGGAGGAGTGGGGGGTCCGCGGGCCCGGAGGCAATGGATAAACCCTCACTGTGATTCTCAGATCTGCCCGCGTGCTAACCGCTTTCACAGGGAGCAACGAGGGTGGCTGAGATCTCAGCTGTGCAACAGCCACGTCCTCACAGTGAGAGCATGAGCTGTCTGCGGGCACTGCATCGACATGCTGGACCCCCAAACCTCTGATGCGATACTCGTGCCCATCATCTGGAGATAGGAACCACCGCATCCAGAAACGCACATTCAGAACAGCGTCTTGAAAAAGACATGTTGATTGACTGACACAGCTTTTTTTCTTCTCTTTCCCACAAGGGGATTGGTATGAGTCCCATCAAACAACACACCGTTTTAGGGCAGCTTCACTGCGCCAGCTGTGTGAGGCTGAGCACACAGCCAAAGATTATGTTTGTCAGAAGTGGGATTCAAACCCACACCTCCCAGGGAGACTGCGACCTGAACGCAGCGCCTTAGACCGCTCGGCCATCCTGACACGCCCACTTAGCCGGAGCTGTCTCCTAGGAGCCACATCGCAGCACCATGACATGGAAGCTGGTGTTTCACAGCTTGCCCAGCTCCAGCAGTCTGCCTCGTTGGCGCAGTAGGCAGCGTGTCATTCTCATAATCTGAAGATCGTGAGTTTGAGCCTCACACGGGGTAAGATTGTACCTTTTGGCACACGGGAGCACTTAGGTGACCGGGCGGCGTACTTTATTACCTTCTGTGCCATTTATGCTTCCCGGGGGCAAAAAAGGCTACAGCTCAACTGGAGGGCATGCGGCGTGACGTTCCAAGAACATCTCCCGAGTCTGAAGCAATGATGGCAAGATGCTCACATTCTTGTCACGTTATCGCTTGACGTTTGATGTGGATCCGTCAAATGTCATGACTTGACGTTGTAAGAGGATTAGCCGAAAAGCCCTACGAATGCCATAGAATTAAAAATAAACAGCATCTCAGGACATTCCACTACATGGCATTCCAAGACAATTCTTTTGATCCCGTTTTGGTGCACTTGCATTAAAGCCCACGTCCATTGTTTTGAATACATGCTTTTCCGAGTTGCTGTGGACAATGCCTTGATGTTGCGCAAACGCCTTAAACCTTGCAGTCTACAGTGTCCATTAACGCTGCCAGGGCCACTGCTACGCTGCGTAAATTGTGGTCAAAGAGATTGATGCAGCACTTTGTCAGTGTTACTGAATCACTCGGACATGGCGCCAGAGAGTTAAATACTTGAGCCTGAACGCACAGCCAATGATTATGTTTGTCAGAAGTGGGATTCGAACCCACGCCTCAAGGGGAAACTGCAACCTGAACACAGCGCCTTAGACCGCTCGGCCATCCTGACATACACACTTAACTGGAGCTGTCTCCTAGGAGCCACATCGCAGCACCATAACATGGAAGCTGGTGTTTCACATCTTGCCCAGCTCCAGCAGTCCGCCTCGTTGGCGCAGTAGGCAGCGCGTCAGTCTCATAATCTGAAGGTTGTGAGTTCGAGCCTCACGCGAGGCAAGATTGTACCTTTTGGCACACGGGAGCACTTATCTGACTGGGTGGCGTACTTTATTACCTTCCGTGCTGTTTATGCTACAAAAACCTACAAAAACCAACAGCTCCTCTGGAGGGCATGCGGTGTGACGTTCCAAGAACATCTCCTGAGTCTGAAGCAATGATGGAAAGATGCTCCCATTCTTGTCACGTTATCGCTTGACGTTTGACGTGGATCCGTCAAATGTCATGACTTGACGTTGTAAGAGGATTAGCCGAAAAGCCCTGCGAATCCCATTGAATTAAAAATAAACAGCATCTCAGGACCTTCCCCTACATGGCATTCCAAGACAATTCTTTTGATCCAGTTTCGGTGCACTTGCTTTAAAGCCCACGTCCATTGTTTTGAACACATGCTTTTCCGAGTTGCTGTGGACAATGCCTTGATGTTGCGCAAATGCCTCAAACCTTGCAGTCTACAGTGCCCATTAAGGTTGCCAGGGCCACTGCTACGCTTCGTAAACTGTGATGCAAAGAGATTGATGCGGCGCTTTGTCAGTGTTACTGTATCACTTTCTGAAGCAATAATGGCAAGATGCTCCCATTCCTGTCACGTTATCGCTTGACGTTTGAAGTGGATTCGTCAAATGTCATGACTTGACATTGTAAGAGGATTAGCCGAAAAGCCCTGCGAATCCCATTGAATTAAATATAAACAGCATCTCAGGACATTCCTCTACATGGCATTCCAAGACAATTCTTTTGATCCCGTTTTGGTGTACTTGCTTTAAAGCCCACGTCCATTGTTTTGAACACATGCTTTTCCGAGTTGCTGTGGACAATGCCTTGATGTTGCACAAACGCCTCAAACCTTGCAGTCTACAGTGCCCATTAAGGTTGCTAGGGCCACTGCTACGCTTCGTAAACTGTGACGCAAAGAGATTGATGCGGCGCTTTGTCAGTGTTACTATATCACTTTCTGAAGCAATAATGGCAAGATGCTCCCATTCCTGTCACGTTATCGCTTGACGTTTGAAGTGGATCCGTCAAATGTCATGACATTGTAAGAGGATTAGCCAAAAAGCCCTGCGAATCCCATTGAGTTAAATATAAACAGCATCTCAGGACATTCCTCTACATGGCATTCCAAGACAATTCTTTTGATCCCGTTTCGGTGCACTTGCTTTAAAGCCCACGTCCATTGTTTTGAACACATGCTTTTCCAAGTTGCTGTGGACAATGCCTTGATGTTGCGCAAACGCCTCAAACCTTGCAGTCTACAGTGCCCATTAACGCTGCCAGGGCCACTGCTATGCTGCGTAAATTGTGGCGCAAAGAGATTGATGCGGCAGTTTGTCAGTGTTACTGTATCTCTCGGACATGGCGCCAGAAGGTTAAATACTTGAGCCTGAGATCTCAGCTGTGCAACAGTCACGTCCTCACAGTGAGAGCATGAGCTGTCCGTGGGCACTGCATCGACATGCTGGACCCCCAGACCTGTGATGCGATACTCGTGCCCATCATCCGGAGATAGGAACCACCGCATCCAGAAACGCATTCAGAACAGCGTCTTAAAAAAGACGCGTTGATTGACTGACACAGCTTTTTTTCTTCTCTTTCCCACAAAGAGTAAAATGTCAGGACTTGACGTAGTAAGAGAATTAGCCAAAAAGCCCTGCGAATCCCATAGCCTTAAAAATAAACGGCATCTCAGGACATTCCACTACATGGCATTTCAAGGCAATTCTTTTGATCCCCTTTCGATGCACTTGCATTAAAGCCCACGTCCATTGTTTTGTTCACATGCTTTTCCGAGTTGCTGTAGACAATGCCTTGATGTTGCGCAGATGCCTCAAAACTTGCAGTCTACAGTACCCATTAACGCTGCCAGGGCCACTGCTATGCTTCGTAAAGTGTGCCGCAAAGAGATTGATGCGGCGCTTTGTCAGTGTTACTGTATCACTAGGACATGGCGCCAGAGAGTTAAATACTTGAGCCTGAACGCACAGCCAAAGATTGTGTTTGTCAGAAGTGGGATTTGAACCCAGCCTCCAGGGGAGACTGCGACCTGAACGCAGCGCCTTAGACCGCTCGGCCATCCTGACATGCACACTTAGCCGGAGCTGTCTCCTAGGAGCCACATCGCAGCACCATGACATGGAAGCTGGTGTTTCACAGCTTGCCCAGCTCCAGCAGTCTGCCTCGTTGGTGCAGTAGGCAGTGCGTCAGTCTCATAATCTGAAGGTTGTGAGTTCGAGCCTCACACGGGGCAAGGTTGTACCTTTTGGCACACGGGAGCACTTAGGTGACCGGGCGGCGTACTTTATTACCTTCCGTGCCATTTATGCTTCCCGGGGGCAAAAAAGGCTACAGCTCCTCTGGAGGGCATGCGGCGTGACGTTTCAAGAACATCTCCTGAGTCTAAAGCAATGATGGCAAGATGCTCCCATTACTGTCACGTTATCGCTTGACGTTTGACGTGGATACGTCAAATTTCATGACTTGACGTTGTAAGAGGATTAGCCGAAAAGCCCTGCGAATCCCATAGAGTTAAAAATAAACAGCATCTCAGGACATTCCACTACATGGCATACCAAAACAATTCTTTTGATCCCGTTTCGGTGCACTTGCTTTAAAGCCCACGTCCATTATTTTGAGCACATGCTTTTCCGAGTTGCTGTGGACAATGCCTTGATGTTGCGCAAACGCCTCAAACCTTGCAGTCTACAGTGCCCATTAAGGTTGCCAGGGCCACTGCTACGCTTCGTAAACTGACGCAAAGAGATTGATGCGGCGCTTTGTCAGTGTTACTGTATCACTTTCTGAAGCAATAATGGCAAGATTCTCCCATTCCTGTCACATTATCGCTTGACGTTTGAAGTGGATCTGTCAAATGTCATGACTTGACATTGTAAGAGGATTAGCCGAAAATCTCTGCGAATACCATAGAATTAAAAATAAACAGCATCTCAGGACATTCCACTACATGGCATTCCAAGACAATTCTTTTGATCCCGTTTCGGTGCACTTGCTTTAAAGCCCACGTCCATTGTTTTGAACACATGCTTTTCCGAGTTGCTGTGGACAATGCCTTGATGTTGCGCAAACGCCTTAAACCTTGCAGTCTACAGTGCCCATTAACGCCGCCAGGGCCACTGCTACGCTGCGTAAATTGTGGTCAGAGAGATTGATGCAGCACTTTGTCAGTGTTACTGTATCACTCGGACATGGCGCCAGAGATTTAAATACTTAAGCCTGAACGCACAGCCAAAGATTATGTTTGTCAGAAGTGGGCTTCGAACCCACGCCTCCAGGGGAGACTGCAACCTGAACACAGCGCCTTAGACCACTCGGCCATCCTGACATAGACACCTAGCCGGAGCTGTCTCCTAGGAGCCACATCGCAGCACCATGACATAGAAGCTGGTGTTTCACAACTTGCCCAGCTCCAGCAGTCCGCCTCGTTGGCGCAGTAGGCAGCGTGTCAGTCTCATAATCTGAAGGTCGTGAGTTCGAGCCTCACACGGGGCAAGGTCGTACCTTTTGGCACACGGGAGCACTTAGGTGATGGCAAGATGCGTCAGATCAACCATGGCTCGTTATTATATGAATTTATAATTCCGCTATAATCTCTCGCTGTGTATTTCAAACATGGCGGGTTTTTTTGTTTTCATTCTAGCTTGTTAAGCAAATGACGTATCTCTGTAAACCAATAGCGTTCAGCTGCGCGTGTGGCTTCGTCTTTTGGTATCCTTTCGAAAGGGTGCCGAAAAAGTGGTACCGTACGATTCGTAACGCCTTTTGACAGTGGAAACGGCCATAAAAGCGCACCAAACCGGACCGTACCACTTAGTGGAAACGGGCCATTATTGTGGTATAGCAGTGATCCAATATGTTACTGTCTCTTGTGGCACATGTAACATGCTGTCTATATTTTGGCAATTCACGGGATAGTTTTGCTTTGTTAATGTAAGTTGTAACTAAGATTTAAAAAGTATTTTACAATATTTTAACAATCAATTACTGCACAATCTTAAATCCATATGAACTAAGTTGGTTCCTTAAGATTTAAATGCAGTTTTACCCCCAAAACTAATGTGTTACATTCAATTAAATTAAATATTTGAAGCTAAAGCAATGACAATTGTAAAGTTACTTAAATATTCTTAAGTACTTACCTTTGTGAAAATGTCGAGAGCATAAACGGAGATATGCCAGCAAAAGATATATTTTGCGTCTCAGTGCAGCAGGCCAAGACACCCGATGCACCGCTACAGTGTCAATATACTTTCTTCTGAGTGGGAAATTTAATACATCTGTCGTCGTGATAATTTGTTTACCTTTTCGATCGCGTGATTTGCTATTAACTTACAGCCCTTAACACAACAAGAACGTAACACTGTATTTACTCTTACCTGTAGATACAGGTAAGATTTCGTTTCTTACGATTTGTGCGTAAGAAACTTATGAACTTTTGTGCTAAACAGGTAACGTTATTGATGATAATACAGTCACCTACTGCATTCACCATAAGGCAAAGTAGCACCAACTCCCACTAAACACTCAGCTTATTCTAGTTTTGTTGAATAAAATCAGCAAACAAAGCAAAAGAAATATGACAACGAGATGCTGCGATGCTAGAAACTTGTATTATTGTCGGCTAGTGAAGGAGTCGTTCATAACGGAGATTCATTCACAAACGAATCGCTCCCTCCGTCAGTATGAGAAGTGAAAGCAGGAGAAGGGTGTGTGTTTCAGGACACAGATAAGATCAAATGTAACAGAGAGGGTGTATAGTACATTTCCATACACACAAGCTTTTTGTCAGGAATGCCTGAGCGATCACTTATCGATCAACGTAGAAAAGTGATGTAAAATGATAAGTTTTGTAATTTAAAAAAAATTTGCATACTGACCTCTGGGAAAACTCCCGATCATAGATAGAAGTGTATATCTCTGGCTCTGGATGGCCACAGTCCTCCACTGCAGCTGGGTCCCGCATTCATTTCAAAGGAGTGCTACCCTGTACTAAAATGGCAGCTCTATTGACGTATTCCTTCTAATAGATAACAACAGGGTAGGCGACATCTAATGTTTATATCTTTGTATAAGTGTAAATACTTTAAAACAAACTTTTCTCCAGTTGAATCACAATGCGGGAGCGGCGCAGACTAATGACATTAGACGCCACGCCAAAATAAAAGTCTTTTTTTGTCACTTACTGTTGCAGTCATGACTTATTGATACATTTCTCCCTCATTTTCCACTTTCTCACATACACAGACACACATACATTCAGTATTTGGAGCTGATCAAAACCTTTACTCTAAACATTTTAAGACAATAAAAATACTAAGACTTAAGTGTTTAAAGCAGAAAATCTCAACATTCTAAAAGGTATAACAAATAATCTGATGGGTGTTTTGAGCTGAAACTGTACAGACATAAAAGACTTATCCTAAATCTTGAAAAGGGGGTAAAATAGGTGCCCTTCAAGTAAAAAGTGTTCATTACTACTACATGTTTATTTCCACCAACTAGTCATGACTTATTATATATAGTTTTTCTCTGCGTTTGGACACTTTATCCTGTTAAAAAATAACAAAACAATAAAAATGTTCTGTTTACAATAAATAAAACAACGAACAGGAACAAAATAACTTCTCTTCAACACTTGCTTCAACAGTTTCTTTATATGAGAGTAATTAACAATAAAATGTGAGCGATTGGTCCATATTTTAAATTTCGGTCCAGAGAGGTCATGTTTTGATATTCGATTGGTCTCACACAGTCAAGTGATGCGATTTCGCAGATCAGAGTTCACCAAGCTTGAACTTTGCAACGTAGTGAACTGCAAAACGTGACGCACGAACTTGCATTTCCGGTCTGACGCATTCGCGTGCGTATAATTTGGAAGTATATGGAGAGAAAAGTCCAGTGTGAGTGCAGCTTAAGTACAAGTGAATGGTTTCTCTCCAGTGTGGCTCATCATGTGTAGATTAAGGGATGATGATTGGCTGAAACTCTTCCCACACTGAGTGCATGTAAATGGTTTCTCTCCAGTGTGGATCCACATGTGTCGATTAAGGGATGATGAATGGCTGAAACGCTTCCCACACTGAGTGCATGTGAATGGTTTCTCTCCAGTGTGGTTCATCATGTGAATCTTAAGTTTGCTTTTGCTTGCCAAACGGTTCCCACACTGAGTGCATGTGAATGGTTTCTCTCCAGTGTGGATCGTCATGTGTCGATTAAGGGATGATAAATGGCTGAAACTCTTCCCACACTGAGTGCATGTGAATGGTTTCTCTCCAGTGTGGATCTTCAAGTGATTATTAAGGTTTGATGATTGGTTGAAACTCTTACCACACTGAGTGCATGTGAATGGTTTCTCTCCAGTGTGGATCATCAAGTGATTATTAAGGTTTGATGATTGGTTGAAACTCTTACCACACTGGGTGCATGTGAATGGTTTTTCTCCAGTGTGGATCCTCATGTGAATCTTAAGATTGCCTTTTCTTCCAAAACTCTTTCCACACTGAGTGCAGGTGCAGATGAAACAATTCTCATCTCTTCTTTTCAAAATACTATCAGTCTGTAAATGAGTTTTTTCCTCAATTTTGACATGATGTTCCTCCTCTTTACTTCCCTCATTCTCTTCAATTAGGTCTGAAATAAATAAAAATAAAATTAGTTTTCATTAATTCTTAAAACTCTCATCAAAAGCTGAAAAGTGAAAAGACACTGGAAACATTGGCTACACACACTGTAATTTTGATGCACATTAAATGTAAAATACATCAGATCATATTTTGTTCGGTCCATTAACATGTACACATTTAAGCAGATTCAATTCAATTAATCTTTATTTATCTAGTGCTTTTACAATGTAAATTGTGTCAAAGCCGCTTAACATAGAAGTTATAGTAAATTGAAACGGTGTCAGTCCCGTTTTCAGAGTTTCTTACATAATTAATTATAAAAGTCATTTTGGTCATATTGATAAGACACAGATTTGAAAAGCTGTAAATGGCCTATTTTTATTTGTATTTATTCATAATTACAACAAAATGTTTTCCTAAAATTTGTAAAGCAGACAGGGAATACTTGTTCATTCTGTGCCTGACTGGCAAATCACTTTTATTGTCACATCATCTGCAGCACGTGTGCTATGATGAGTGAAAAACTTAGGTGCTGGCTCCAGACAGTGCAAAATACAACAACATACAACAGCACATTGGCAGTGTTGACAGGAATATGTACAATGAATAGGTGTAGCTGTAGGCAGTATTGTTTTAAGTATGGATTGGTTAAAGTGCAGTGCATGCTACATATTGATAGTGTGCAGTGAGGGGTATGGAAGATTCTGTGTGAGGTGTGTTAAGTGTTCATCAGCCTGATATGTGTAAACTCATCAGAAATAAAGTTTTGGGGTAACAGCTGAACAAACAGCTGAATATTTGCCTCGCAGACAGGAGACAAACCTGTACAACATCTGCATAAAGGCTGAAAGTGCACCTTTGCCCTTGTGTGCTGTTGGGCCATTTTCATCCATTATGGGGTGATTTTGAGGCTTAATTCGGCCAAAACTTTCTCTGGGTTTCAGAAAATTGACTGATATTTGGGGACATCTTATTTTGACATATTCTGGGAAAATTAAAAAAAAATGTAAAAAATGAAAAACACTCTGGGCAAATTTACTCCCTTTTCGTTATATTCATGGCTGTTTTTTCTCCATTGGCCTCTATTATAACAACATATATTTGATTGTAAAGCCATGACAGCTTATAATCATGCATTTATGATTGTTGGTGTTTTCTGTGGCGACAGTCAACATTGTTTAATTGGTCTCCACCCATGGGACGGCAAAAAGGAAATGAGTGAGAGTATAAAGGAAGAGGAGGAGAGTTGAAGAGGGCAGCATTATGATGTGTGTGGAAGAAACGGAAGTTGACTGAACTGTTGCAGTGCAGGGAAACGAGTAGAGAAAGCGGGTCGAGACGAGCAGTGTAAACTTAACTACTGGCTGTGATAAACAAAAAGCGAAAGTACATATCAAAACAACGGAGCAAAGACCGCTGTCTTGTAACTGAAGAGCTTGTGACGTCTGTGAACAAGTGCGTCACCAAAGACTTCAGTGTAGTGTACTTACGGTCAACTTACTGATTTATCTCACTGGCATAAAAGTCAGCTGCCGAAAGCCTTCCTCCCGCAGTCGACAGTGTCAGAGTTTCCTGTTAGGCACCTGTGGCTGCTACTCCCCGGCTGGGTTCATCGACGCCCTCAACCTTCACATCCACACCTCCACATTCACCATTCACCATTCCCCTTCACCTCCACATTCACCGTTCCCCTCTCATTTCCTTTGACTCCTCCACTCCGTGGGTAAGAAGCAAAAGTTTTTGTTTTCTTTGCCCAAATTCTCATTTTATTTCTCTTGTTTTGTTTTCTCCCCGTACTATTATTATCAGTATTATTTTTCCCCGTTTTCAAATTTGATGAATCTGCTGACCTGAAATCATTTGCATTTTTTCCGTTCACTTTCATTGGAGTTATAAGTGCTGAAGGTTTTGTGTTTCATTGTGATTATTGTTATATTGCTTGTTTTGGACTTCCGGTTGGAGTGGAGTGATGTAAAGATGCAAATTGTCATTTAGTATTGCTCTTGTCCTAAATACTATTACCTAGCTACATGCTTTACAAAAGTTGCGAGTAAGGGGAAAACATGTCAAATTTAATGACACATTTGAGGGCTCAATAAGGCAAAGGACTGCCTCTTGCGCGTGCTCTAGGTATCACGTGCAATCGCTCCCTCAGGCACTCGCTCCCTCTGCTTTCGCGGCACTTGCTCTCTCTGTGACGGTGCTGCGCGCATCAGTTCCTCGCATTCGTCAGAAGTTGATGCCCAAATTGACACAGGTAATAAAAAGATTAAAACTTCTGTTTTCAATAGCGATTTTAACACTTTTAATATGAATTCCTCGGCTATGCAGAGACCATTATTAATCAGAAATCTAGTGTACACAGTTTTACGTTAGGAAATGCAGTCTTGAATTTACATACAGTCGGCACGTACCAAAGAACAGATGTAACACATTGATCAAATGTAGTTTTCAGTCACGCTCATGTAAGTCATATTCAACTCGTTTAGTTTTGCCTACTTTCATTTTTGATTTCCGTCTTCAACACAATTTAACTAACTCATTTCTAATATCTACATTTTTATCTTCCTCATGCTGACAGTTAGTGCATAACATTTTACTGATTATTTTGCAAGACAGTTGCATTCAGACAAAGTCCCTTTAAGTATTTTATAGTCTTTTATTCAGATTAAAGTGTAATTTAAAGACTTAATCCGTAACTATGAAAGTTAAAATAATTAGTCAAATTATTTTGTAACTAATTTGTTGTGTATATCAAAAATATACAGTAAATATTTCTTAAGGAGGCTAATAATACTGACCTTTTTTTTATTAGAAACAGCTTTTATTCACTAAGTAAACAATAAGAAATAGGCCTTATTATGACTCCAGAATAATAATTTTTTTAGGAAACACTGTGAACATTTTCAGAAACATTATTTTAAATGAATGGAAGGGCAAAATAAATTGACTTCAACTGTAAGGCCTTTCTGTTAAAGTTTACAGGTGCAACAATGTGCCTTGATGTACTTGAATGTTAGAAATGTGTTATCCTACACCAGTACAAAGTTACTTGTCAAATAAATGAAGAAGAAAGATTATCTTTATGTTTATAAAGACTGCAGAGTGATGCATGAAAAAAATGACTTCGAATAATTTAAGTATTTTGTAATATACATGTTAAAATGTGCTCCCAATAGTATGTGGCCCCTGCTTGCCCCCCACAGGTTAGTAGTAAGCTAATGTAATTTCATAATACAAATCTTAAATTCATGTTAACCAACAAATGATCAAAGGAAATATATTAATGCAACTCAAATATATAAAATATGAATTGATGTTTACTTTAAACTTAAATTATAATGTTCTATTAAAATTATTTTTTAAAGATTTTGTCAAATAAAAGATTTTTCTAGAGTCATCCACCTTAATTTTTTGTGGCTAAAAAGTATCGGTTCAGGCACCGTTTTGGCACCGGTATCGTTTTAAAAGTATCGATTTAGCACCGGTGTCAAAAAAACCCCAAACGATAGCCAACCCTAATGATAATGCTAACCCGAAGAGCAAGCTGCTTCTAAGAAAGAGACGGCTCCGGCGAGTGATAACAGTGCGGTCCTTTAAGCTATTGATGCACTAAGTCTGTGTTGGGTGGATACTCCGACTCTCTTACTACCCTGGAAAAAGAGTTTAGTATCGTGAAAAAGGAGCTGGCCCTGCTGAGAGACTGAGGCGAGGATCTTGAGGAGAGGTCTCACCGCTCAAATCTCGGCATTATGGAAGTTAAAGAAGGACGGGAGCACCGCAGACATGTGATGGAATTTGTAGCCGGTCCCCTGAAAGATACCCTGAACCTCGAGAAGACTCCACTTCTAGACTGCGACACCGCACTCTACGCAGCAAACCAGTGGATGACAAGGAACCGCCACTCGCCTTTATAATTAAATGGCACTACTTTTTCAAAAAAGAGGATATTTTGAAGAAAGCCATTGAAATGAAGTCAATCACGACAGTACACTGGGCTGTCAAAGACAAAACCAATGTTAATGTCACTCTCTGGTTAACTTTTATAGCACATGTTTGTTGTTGTTATTTCTAATTCTCTAGTATATTTTGTCAATAATGGGGTAGCTTTGTAGTAAAACATGAAGAGCTGTTCAAATGGTTTTGTTTTATACGTGAGGTCCCACATGGTCAGCTAGTTAAGAGTGGGAGTAGCTGGAAGTGTGTGCAAGTTTATACGCAAGGTTTCAATATTGTGTTGTTTCGTGTTTATAAGTGTATGTGAAATCACCCTTTTTTTCCCCTTTCCTCTCTCTCCCCCACACCCCCTACATACAAAACCCACAGATACCTTTCGGATGCTTCTGATAAATGTTTTCGACAGCCTTTCATAAAATGGGTGGAGTAAAGACAAACTTTACCAGTTGGAATGTGCGGAGGCTAAATCACCAAGTGAAACGAAACAAGGTGTTCGCATATCTTAAGTTAAAATCTGATATTGTATATTTACAGGAGACACATCTGTTGAAAAAAGACTACTCAAAACTTAATAGAGGAGGCTATACACAAATATACCATGCTAATTTCAATAGCAAAAGTAGGGGCGTTGCTGTACTCATGCATAAGAATGTACAGTTTGTTATGGAGTCAAATGTGTAGGATAAAAATGGCAGATACATAATAATCCAAGGTTAACTTTTTAACATGTCTGTGGTCCTGGCCAATGTGTATGCTCCTAATTGGGACAATGTACAATTTTTCAGTGATTTAATTTCAATTTTGCCTAGTCTTGACACACGCAATTCAACTTTAGGAGGCGATTTAAATTGTTTTGCACCCAATTTTATATCGCTCTAGCTCTTCGAGTAATACATTAAGTAAGCCAGCACAATGTATCAACTCCTTCCTTCAGACATACGGTGTAAGTGACCCCTGGAGATTTAAATATCCATCTTCCAAGCAATTTTCCTTCTATTCACCTGTGCATCAAACCAATTCCAGGATTGACCATTTTCTCCTGGACAAGCAGTTACTTCCCTTAATGTCAGAAGTAGAGTATGGTAGTATTGTTATTTCGGACCATTGTCCAGTCTCACTAAATCTATGTTTTCCAGGCAATGTAATCCTCCAACGTACATGGCGGTGAAGTAACTCATGGGCATATTGCAGTGGTCAACACGAGTTGAATCTGAAATCTTGGGCAAGCGCCAAATTGTCTCAGTCATTGAACTGGCCTGAGGGCTTATACCATCATGATAACAGGGCGCCAATTGACTTGAATAGCTGCATCAATACTTTGGCTGCAGATGTTCTGGTACCCTTCAGCTAACTAGTAAATGACTAATAAACTTAAACAATAGGGCTTTACAGGATTTTCAGCGGGAAGGCCTCACAAGACTTTTGAAGGACTCCTCTACATGGTCATGTGCTCGTCTTGGGCACATCCTGCCAGATGTACAATTTCGTAGAGACAAAGAGAAAATAATGCATACGAATGAAAGACAATCTCTTAAAATGTCAAAACTAAGGCAGATGTATCGTTGAATAATATGCCATGGTTTTCCTCATATGCTATGTTTATTCCAACCAACCAAGTTAATTAATGTGTTGTTTTATCCCTTATAGCAGATTAAAATTATCTGTATGTGTCTGAAATGTATGTCTGGCATTGAACGAAAGCTAGTGACATTTGCAATACATTGGTGTAAATGAAAAACTAGTAGCACAAACAGTATTCCTCTTGTAACCTTTGATGTGATATAGTTACAATCTTGCCACGTGAATTCTACATGCAGTCTGTTAATTATTGACCCTACCTACAATGACCAAACCAGGTCACTTAAAAACACCCTGCAACAAAGAAACTTTGCTTTTTGGATTAGCTGGCTTGCACATGCTATTGCTTTCTGCCCCCGTTCGCCTGCTCGGACACTACGCCGCCACACAATTGGGTCACCACGAAATCTCCATGTATACCTCAAGTTTCAGGACCGCCGAAACCGCACGAACTTCCGCAAACTGACTCTCTGCAGTCCGTCACCTCGGTAACCGACAGCCGCCCACGAGCGAATCCCAAGGACGTCACTGAAGCCACCAGCCAATCAGGAGCGCCGTGTTTCCCGGAGGTCAGCCGGCGAGGGAAATTCAACTTCAGCAAAAAGGGTGCAAGTACCACAAACTAATGTTGTCTCTTGCTGATCTGGTGCAGATTGATCTTAAGCAGTTAAAGATAAGCCATATATCTGCTTTTGTGGTTTCTCAGGTGTTATTCCAAGATCTTGTAAGAAATATTAGAATTAATTTTAGATTTAATTTTAATTAGAATTAATATTAGAATTAACTCATCTTACATCCTCTGAACTGCCTCTGTGTGTATGTGTGAATGTGTGTGTGCGTTTGTTGTTGTTTGCTTATTACGTAGCTCAATAAATCTTTGTTCTCATTTTGTAAGAACTGTGTTCTTGTTTATGTGCTTCTAAGTCATTGCCTCGAGCTGTAGATCTTGTTACCTTGCTAAAAGTGTGTTATGTGTTATGTTATTATCGTTGGACGCGTAAATAATATTAACAAGATTGGTAAGATACGATGTCTTCTATTTGTTTTAGTTTTATAAGGAGTTTTGTACCAAGCTAACACCCCTGTTGTGCAAGGTATTTGCTGAAGCTCTTGTCTCGGAATCACTTCCACCCCTCCATGACATCGGCTGTTATAACAGTACTTCTTAAAATGTATAGGGATCCACTTAATTGTGAATCTTATCGTCTGATCAGCTTACTCTGCTGTGATTATATGATCCTGGCTAAAGTGCTGGCAATCAGAGTGGAGTTAGTCATGAGAAAGATAATTCACCCAGATCAAACTGGTTTTATTGTTCGGAGACAGTTATCTTACAACCTTCGTCGCTTATTTAGTATTATTTATTCACCTAAAAATAATACCAATCCAGATGTCTTAATTTCTTTAGATGCCCATAAGGCATTTGATAGAATAGGGTATATATATTTATTAACAGCGCTAAAAAAATTTGGTTTTGGCCTTGGATTCTGTTGCTGGGTTAAAATGTTATATTCCAGGCCCCAAGCATCCATTCAAACAAATTACATAATTTCTAAATGCTTTCTACTCTCTAGGGGAACAAAACAGGGCTGCCCTCTGTCCCCTCTGCTCTTTTACATTGTCATTGAACCTATTGCAACTGTATTAAGGAACTCAGATGGCTTGCAAGGAATTTTCAGAGAGAGACAAGAACATAAGCTCCTGCTATATGCGGATGATCTTTTTCTGTCAAATCCAGATACATGTATTACAAAAGCTCTTACAATCATTTCAGAATTTGGAAATGTTTCTGGAAACAAAGTCAATTTAGCAAAGAGTCTCCTTTTCCCTATCAATGATAGAGTACAGCAAATGTCCTTCCAATCCTTTCCATTTTCAGTAAGTCCTGATAAATTTGTATATCTGGGTGTGAGTGTGACACGCAAATATAAGGATTTGTTCAATAATAATTTTAAAACGACATTAGACAAAGCCAAACGAGACATGACGCAGTGGTCAACCCTTCCTTTATCTTTGGCTGGGAAGATCAATTCCATTAAAATGACAATACTACAAAGATTTCTGTTTCTATTTCAGACAGTGCCTGTTTTTTTTCCCCCAAGTAATTTTTCAAGGAGTTGAATAATTGTGTTTCTACATTTCTCTGGGATAAAAAAATTCCTCGCATAAGAAAGGAACTCTTGGATAAAAAAGAAGGAAGAGGATGGATTGGCAATGCCAAATTTTCTATACTGTTATTGGGCGGCCAATTTACTGATATTCAGATTTTCCAACATCTGTAATGTTGAGGGCCCACTTTGGTTACTGATGGAACAGCACACGTCTAATCCAGTGTCTTTACACTCACTACTTTTTGATCTTCGATTCCAGAGAGTAAACAATATTCTACGAATATCCTAGTTATTAATTGATCACTCAGAATATGGTCACAATTCAGACTTCACTTCATTAATAAACAAGCATTGCCTTCTGCTCCCATTTTGTTAAATCCGTTATTCCCTCCCTTTCTTATAGATTCAGCATTCCAATGATGGTCTAGGAACGGAGTTAACTGTGTTAAGGACCTGTTTAAAGCTGGAATATTTATCTCATTTCAACAGTTAAGAACAGACATTGAGATTCCACAGTCAAATTTTTTAGGTATCTTCAGGTCCGTAGTTTCGTTAAAAAAAACACTTCTCTCCTTCACTAAACCAACCAGAAAGTATGCTGGATAGATGAATTGGTAAATATTGACCCATATCAAAGGGATATGATCTCCACGTTATATGAAGTGATCCCAAGAACTGCCTCCCCTTCCCTAAATTGTACAAAGCAAAAATGGGAAGACGAACTGGGACTAGAAATATCAGATACAGCCTGGCAATATGCCATAGAACTGGTACACTCATCTTCTGTATGTATTAGACATGGTCTTCTTCAGTTTAAGGTGCTTCATATGCTTCACCTATCTAGGAGCAAGCTGGCAAAAATGTATTCAGGGTCAAGATTCATCTTGCCCCAGATGTGGTTTGGAGCTAGCAGATCTGAGTCATTTGTTCTGGGGATGCCCTAGATTACATAAATTTTGGACCGATATTTTTAGATAATTTTCATCTATATGTAATAAAGATATGGATCCTAATCCTTTGACCTCAATTTTTGGTACAGTGGCAGAAGAAATGAACCTGTTAGCTAATCACGTAGAAATCATTGCCTTCTCTTCTTTATTGGCCAGATGCCTGATTCTTCTCAGGTGGAAAAAAACAAACCCGCCATCCCACAAACATTGGATATTAGAAGTGTTATCACATCTTAAACTCGAGCACCTTAAGTACACCATCCGAGGCTTTACAAAAAATGTTTTATGAGGTTTGGCAGCCTTTCCTATCCTACACTGAACGCTCAGGGGTTATTATATCCTAAGTGAGAGTTTATTCCTAATTTGTTTTATCTATTTTTATTTCTTTTTTCTCTTTCTCCTTTTTTCTTTATGGGGTGTGAGTATGTCTGTCGCTATGTACCATGTTAATTTATTGTTCAATATGTGTTGTGGAAAAATTTAAGACTTTTGAAAAATCAATAAAAATATTTGAATAATAAGAATGTAAGCAGTACTAAAAATAGTTTTTAGAATGAGTAATAATCCCATTAATCTAGTTACAGTACATGTCCCTGTCGAAGGTCTGTGAGTTTAAGCTAATTATTCATTAAAGAAGGACAAGCCATTCTCGTGCATAACTTTGTTCTTTGTGTGACTGAAATGTAGGCAATAGCTGTTTCCATCCAAAAATGCGAATTAAATTTATTTGCAAAACTGGAATATTGCATAAAAAATATGCAAATAAATCAGCATTTCCAGGCGACGAGGTGGCGCAGTAGGTAGTGCTGTCACCCCACAGCAAGAAGGTTGCTGGTTTGACCCTCAGCTGGGTCAGTTGGCATTCCTGTGTGGAGTTTGCATGTTCTCCCCACGCTCCTGTGGGTTTCCTCCGAGTGGTCTGGTTTCCCCCACAAGTTCAAAAACATGCTGTATAGGTGAATTGGGTAAGCTAAATTGTCCATAGTGTATGAGTGTGAATGGATGTTTCCCAGTGATGGGTTGCAACTAGAAGGGCATCCGGTGCATAAAAACGTGCTGGATAAGTTGGTAGTTCATTCCGCTGTGGCGACCCCAAATTAATAAAGGGACTAAGCCGAAAAGAAAATGAATGAATGAATGAATCAGCGTTTCCATCTAATGAATCAATAAGAACAAACTAATGAAGCTACATGAATCTTTTCTTTGTTTAATAAATGACTTTCACCTCAGAGGACAATGCCGGCACACAATGAACACATGGAGACGTTCATGCGCATGTTTTTTATGCCTATATTTCAAAAGTTATGTGCATCATGACGTTTCCATCAAACAATTTTTTATGCTCTTAGCCTATTCAAAATGCACATAAAAATAGTTGGCTGGAAACGTAAAAGGAAAGGAGACCGACAGAGTTTAGAGAATAAAACCTGCTACTGACCAGGTTAGGTTCACAGAGTAAGTTACCACAGTAACTGACTCTTAGCTAAAGTTACCTCTCTTTCAGAAACAAACCTGTCATTTTGAAATGGAAAACCCAGAGTTTCTCTCATTTCAGTTTTAAAGTACTCTCAGTTTTCACTTAACCTCCTTTTTTGAAACGGGGCCCTGATCTCATATGCATTGTTTTAGAACTTCAGTTGCCTATTGGAGAAATGACCAGGAATAATAAATGGCAGAAAACGGTCACACTACTTGCTCTACAATCAAGTGTGTTTGTGACTTTACATGCAAAGAAAAACAAATAAAATTTGAAAACTTGACTTTGCAACATCAAGCAGCATTAAGCATGGGCCAGTATAAGATTCTGATGGCATGATAACCTTATGATAAAAATATGACGGTTTCACTGTACTGTGATTACTGATCTAAAATATATTCTTTTAAATGTCTGGGTAAAAAAAACTAAAACTTTTTCCCCTTTGAACACAATATATTTTCACTTGAGAAACTTTGAAAGTATTTTGGAGCAGTAAACATGTCAGGCTAAATAGTTCAAATTAATTAATTATATCTTTTCTGCTGGAGAAACTGTTGTCCTGAAAAACTTAAAATAAAATGTAAAAAAAAAAAAGTCGGAACGGTACATCAGAAAATATTGGCGGTTTTAAAACCTCGACAATTTTTATACTTTGAAAACTGTTATCGTCCCATGCCTAAGCAACATAACACTGTTTTAGGATCTAAAAACTAATTCTTTAAAAAAAGTCTCTAGCAAAAAGATTACAATGGCGCCGCCTGCTGGTACGTGAAGAATATGGTCAGTACTGATGAACTTTACACTCAAATGTTTGCATATCATCAACATGCTGTAATCTATTTCTTAAGCAGCAAAAGTCATTTTTAGACTAGTTTGTTGGCCAGTTGTAGTCAGTGCAATGCTAAACGTTATTGTTCCACTATAATTTGTTTGTTTTGCTTCATGTCGTCCCACAACATCATCATATGGTTTAGAATACTGTACAATGTTTTATAATAATTAATTATTTTAGTGTCCATTTCATTCAGTATATTTAAAATGGGGGGGCATCCACATTTTCTGACATACTTTAAACCAGGGTTTCTGCAGGTGTCCCCAAGTTAAGGTTAAGACTTTATAAAGACTCAAAGGCTCATAAAGACTATTTCTAAGCAAAAGATTTTAAATATTGAGTAAAAACAAGCAAGCTTTACTTATATCTATACACCTTTTTCCAAAATATGTTTTAATGTTTTAAATGTGTTTAAATGTTTTAAAAGTTTTAAAAACTATAATAAACTAAATTTATGCACAGCCCTGGTAATTAGATATTATAATAATGATGTAATTCTAACTCAGAGAACTAACAACTACTAGAAACAACTTTAAACCCATAAAGAAGTTGGAATTGTGATCAACGTGACATATGCAAACAGAAAGTACTAAGCCAACACTATCACTGTAACAACAGATATCTTCTATGAGAATACTGTAGGTCAAATATCCTCAGCTCAGTTAAACTTTTTTATTTATTGTTTTTATTCATTTTATATAGTGCCAGTGCTCAAGGATGCTTTACAAACAGTAGGAGAACAAGAAAAGCAATAACCTTAAGAAGGTAGAGAAGACGGGAGACTAATAATACAAAAAAGAATGACAAAAGACATGAGAACAAGTAACTAAAGAAGCTCATTCCTGTCTTTCAATGAGTGCTTATGTGCATTTAGGAGAACTAGGCAGCACACTCAGGGCTGCAAGATGGATTTAATTTAGTATTCTTATTATTAAAATATATCTGAATGAGGATCAAATGACTGAGTTGGTCTTTGAGAATGAAAATTAACCTGTTTGTTCCTGCAGATCTTCCTGTTTGACTCTGAATGTTTCTTCAATCGTCACATCTTCACTCTCCTCTTTAATAAACGCCATCAGGAGTTTTTCTCTGTGTTTGGACACTTTATCCTGTTTAACATGAACAAAACAATAAAAATGTCCTGTTTAAATGAATGAACAGAAACAAAATGACTTCTCTTCAACAGTTTTTTTATATGAGAGTAATTAACAAAAAGAAATCAGGTAAAACGTTTCGTTAAAACACTTATTACACACTTTTCTGTTTCTTTGTTTATTATTCATTTTCTATAAAATAGTACTACGTTGTATAAAGGGTTAAAATAATATTTCAAACAGCAGGAACATAATTTAGCATCATATAAAAACCTAAAACGATAGAAATTTAACTTTAAATCGGTTTATATCTGTAAACGTTTTAAAACACAAACCTTTCTCCAGCTGAATCACAGCTGAAGCGGCGCCGCCTGATGACGTCACACACCACGCCAAAATAAAAGTCTTTTTTGTTAAGCTTTTTTGCCACTTACTGTTGCAGTCATGACTTATTGATACATTTCTCCCATGTTTTTCACTTTACACTATATCTTTTCTCTCTCTCTCTCTCTCTCTCTCTCTCTCTCTCTCTCTCCCACAAACCTTTATTCTAAACATTTTAAGACAATTTTGAGAAACTTTTTTAATCCAGTTCATGATGACTTGCATGTCTACAACACATTACTTCCTATTAATATCTGAGTCCAAATCTCATCCTCATAATTACGACCTCTAATTTTCTATTTCTACAACTACATAGGCCTATATAGGGTTTCTTTTTTCATATGAATTGTCGTTTCTTGTTATCTGTATTTTACGTTTCCTGCCATTTTTTAGCAATATCTTCAGTAATAATATTTAATTTACCTTTACTTACAGAAGCATTAAAGGGGTGGTTCACCAAAAAATTACAATACTGTCAAATGAAGAGAATACAGGAGCAAAAACAGCCATTATATGGTTCAACAGTTCCTACTTGGGCTGCTTTTTAAAAAATTTTCTTGTACACAAAATGTTCTTGGAAGTCGATTACAATTGAACCACTAAAGTCACATTGGACCGTTTTGACAATGTTTTTGGTTCCTTTTCTGGACTTTGAGCATCTCGGGACTCTTGCTGTCTATGACAGACGAGGGAGCTCTCTGATTTCATCTAAAGTGTCTTCATTTGCATTCTGAAGATGAGCAAAGTTCTCAGGGGATTGAAACAACAGGTAGAGGGACAATCGTCCTCGAGTGCCTAGTGTACACTATAACGCATGCCTCCCACCACTGCTGATATACAGCCACATCGCACTGCTTTTAAAAATTTATTTTTTATTGCAATAACAACAGGCCATTACAACAAACAGAAATACAAAAACTGATAGAAGGCCACATTGCACTGCTACCCGTGTGATATTACTTATATGTTCATTATTTTTCTTTCCAGCTTAGTCCCTTTATTAATCAGGGGTCACCATAGTGGAATGAACCGCCAACTTATACAGCACATGCTTTATGCAGTGGATGCCCTTGCAGCTGCAAACCATTACTGGGAAACATGCATAAACACTCATTCACACACACAGTATGCATATGGGCTTGGGGGAAATTAGAGCACCTGGAGGAAACTCACGCAAACACGGGGAGAACATGCAAACTCAACACAGAAATGTCAACTGACCCTGCTGAGACTCGAACCAGCGACCTTCTTACTGTGAGGTGATCATGCTACCCACTGCACCACTGTGACACCTCACATGTATAATTATTTGAGGTATTAAACTGGTATTGGTGAAGAACTATGCTTACAAATGGTTGTTATTTTTAAACGTGTGAAAAGGCACCATTCAGATGTAGCGATTGTAATGATCTGGGGAATCAAGCATGTATTGTTATAGACACCTTTGCTTATTTGTCTTAAGAGATGTAAGCCATGTTCATGTAATATGCTTTAGGCTATCAAGTTGGTATTGGCATGATCAGCTATACCTGTTAACAGGTTTCTCATATGTAAAACAGTCCTATTCAGTTAATGGTCTGGCCTATTAGGCAGCTATTAATAAAGATAACTGCACATGATGATGATCCATTTATTTAAATGAATATGTGACACAAAGATTTAAATTTATTGTTAAAAACAAGTTACAGGAGTAAGTGCAGTTGTTGTTTTATGTGATGTCCACCACTGTAATTACACCATGGTGAAAAAGAAGTCTGAGAAATGCTGTAGTTGGTGTAGGTGGAGCAGGTTAATCACATTAAAAGTTATGCATTGTGTAGATATGAAAGTGAACTCTTGTCAATGAATTACCCTGTATAAACTGCCTATACAATAATTTTACTTGTGATCTAATTATTTTCTTATTATAAATATATAGATGCATGACAGATTTAATAGTGCACTCCAGAAAGGTAAGACCAAAGCTTGAAATCGCATCATGTGAGTGCATGACAACAATTGAAGATTAAAACATGAGCTATATGGAGCAATCGCTCGCTTTTAGCAAACTCTAATCATATTGTTTTATCCCACCTTATCCCACATTGAATCGACTGCATTGATTCCTTTGTCTATTAGGCTAGTTTCAATTGGATTTCAGAATGTCACTATGCAGAGTGAGTGCATTTTCCCTCCTTCTCCTGGTAAGGAGATAAAGCTATATAATAGAATTAGTTATATTTCAGATAATATAAATCAATTATTTGCAACAAAATACCAATTTCATAATGCTTTTAGTGTAAAAGACTTCAATTTTAAGCAAAACAGATGCAGGAGGACTGGATCAGATATATGGCACTTTACTCACACCTGATTGCCTCTGCAGCTTGTACACAACATTTCACAGCACCTGGAATGAACACAAATGAGTTTGCAGTTACAGTGTTTCTCATCCATTTGTGATTAATGTACAAACAATTATCTACTAAGGCCAAAAGTAGCAAAAAAGTTTGTGACAGTATGTTATCGCTTTACTGTGTTAAAAGGAAAAGGTTTTGTCACAGGGTATCTTATATATGCTTTTGTGTATGTCTATGCATATTTGTATGCACAAACACAAGTAATAATTAGAGGGAAAAACATCTTTGTTACATACAAGGTGAATAAGAGGCATAGAGAGAGCTGAGCTGCTCACACATGTTCTATTCAACTAAAAATCGAAGGAAAGAAAACTAAATTGGCACAGAAACAAGTTACATTTTAATCGTTAAAATCTATAGACACTTTTAGAAAGAAATAATTGACCTGTTAAGAGTGTGTTGACAGTCTTACAGAAACCAGTAATGTGCTGCATGTGCTTTAAGAGAAATAAAGCACTCTAAACTCACATAAAGAACAAGTTCAGTGATAAATAAATGACTAAAACATTGCTAATAGTTAGCTCATGTCAATGTATTGACTGAGCTTAACAAATAAAACCTCACTGTGAAGTTAAGAAATAGTTTCTTTCAATGAATGATAATATATCACTGTATCATAGGATAAGACTTACATAACGCTTATATAAGTGAAATTATGAATGTGAAATTTCAAATCAAAGTACCTAAACATAAGTGTATCAACATTAACTACAAAATGCAGCAGATAAAATAAAAAAAAAAAAGCTTCCATCAATAGTCCTATAAAACAACAGCAACAAATCATATGATGATGGCTAAAGTCAACTTATTTTCCCAATACATCATTATTTCTCTGTAAAACTGGTTTGTAAAGCTGCTGAACTTCCCATCCCCCACATTATGTGTCTTGAGTCTTCACTGCTCTCCACTGCTCATTTGCATCTTTATACCAGCATTAATGGGGGCCAATTGAGTCTTATCCAATCACATTCCAGATCCAGTAGCTTAGCAGGGTTGTGTTTATATATTCTGGGTTCCTAACAGAATCTTCATTGGCTTATTTAGCTATAAGAGAACAACTTTGGAGGACAAACTACGATTGTAAATTCCTACATTGGGATTATTACCCACAACAACATACAAAGAAAAACCCACTGAAGACATTTCTCATCCCACTTCATTGAAGACTGAAAAGGTAAGTTGCACATTCTGAATTTACCCTCAAATAATATCTGAATGCTAACATTATAATGTATCAAATCTAAACATGTGTGGATGCATTGTTCAATGTTGTATTAAGTTCTTCAGTCATTTTAAAAAGCCTCTTTACAACTATTTAGTTTTTTGTTTGTTTGTTTATTTAATTATAAATATTGTTTTTATCCTGGCAAATGGACTGTAGCCAAAATAAGTTTCAACCTATTACATATATAGGTTGGATCCTGGCAGGCAATTTTCGAGAATTTGATGTTTCCCCATTCAAACATACAAAGAGGTGGTAACATCAGTGAATGCAAGTGAATGATTTTAAAACTATGAATAAAGAAATGCAATCGTTTAAAGAAAAGGCAACCTCTTACCATCCTACCAGAAGGCAAAGATCTAGTGGGGGTAAATGGGTTTTTTAAATTAAAATAAAAAGTGATGGTCTTACAAATACAAAACAGAAAGCAGATAAAGTAGAAAGTAGAAAACGAGGGAGAAATGTATCAATAAGTCATGACTAAGAGTAAGTGGGGGGAAAAGCTAAAAAAAAAGACTTTTATTTTAGCGTGGTGGTGTGACGTCATAAGGCTGCGCCACTCTCACACTGTGATTCAACTACAGAAAGGTTTGTTTTAAAGCTTTTACACAGATGTAAACCGACTAATTAAAATTTCAGGTTGTCATTTAATGATTAATGTACCTCCTGTTGACAATATTATTTTAACCCTTTATACAACGAAGTACTATTTTACTCACAGTGAGGTCTATTGTTTGAATAAGATAGGATAAACTTTATTTGTCCCCGACAAATAAACTTGCTGTAAGCAGAGAATAAAATCGATAAAACTAACAAAACAATTAAGAACATACCTGAATAAAGTTTGAATAAAGTAACAGAAATGTGTGTAATAAGTGTTTTAATGAAGGTTTAATTTAGAGCATAATGTCTTTTCCACTCTAAGTATTCATCACTATATATAAGAAATGGAGTTCTAGTTTTAATCAGCTCATTTGTGGCTATTGTTTCTTGCTCAGACTTACCTGATTTCTTTTTGTTAATTACTCTCAATAGAAACTGTTGAAGAGAAGTTATTTTGTTTTTGTTCATTGTTTTATTTATTTTTTCAACAGGATAAAGTGTCTTGTTTAAAATAAACAAACGCAGAGAAAAACTCTGCTGAACTGCTGAAGCGACTGATCTCCACACTGTTATAAAGATGGCGTTTATTAAAGAGGAGAGTGAAGATGTGAAGATTGAAGAAACATTCACAGTCAAACAGGAAGATCTGCAGGAACAAACAGGTTGATTTTCATTCTCAAAGACCAACTCAGTCATTTGATCCTCATTCAGATATATTATAATAATAAGAATGTGATGAGTGTGAGTGTGCTGCCTAGTTCTCCTAAACACACATAAGCACTCATTGAAAGACAGGAATGAGTTTCTTTCCTGTTACTTGTTCTTGGGTCTTTTGTCTTTCATTTTATGTATTATTATTCTCTCATCTTCTCTACCTTCTTATTATTAATGCTTCTTGTTCTCCTACTGTTTTTGTAAAGTGTCCTTAAATACTGGCGCTATATAAAATAAATAAAAACAATAAATTAAAAAAGTTTAACTGAGCTGACGATATTTGACCTACAGTATTCTCACAGAAGATATCTGCTATTATGGTGTTGGCTTAGTACTTTCCATTTGCATATGTCACGTTGATCACAATTCCCTTTTTGTCATCACCTCTCAATAGGATTAAACTTGTTTCTAGTAGTTGTTACTAGTTCTCACAGATAGTATCTAGAATTACATCATTATTATAACTTATTACCAGGGCTATTGTGTTTAAACAGGGTTTCTGTGGGGTCTTAAAATGTCTTAAATTCCAAAATCAAAATTTTAGGCTTTAAAAAGGCTTAAATTTACTGAAATATTGTGTTGTAGGTCTTAAATCTTTTTTAAACAAGTCTTCATTTTCCTTTGTTCATGTTTTGCTACCCAATCTGGCCAAAACCCATACAATCACCAACAACCCATCTTAATAAAACCTTAAACTTTTAATTCAAAAGGGTCAAACTCTATTTATCATTATGGTTTAATTATTTTCCTTACAATAACATTTGTTTAAACGTGCTCCATGTATTTACTGCTGAGGACATCAACCTTGACAGATTGTTGTGCATAGGTTTAGTTTATTATAGTTTTTAAAACGTTTAAAACATTTTACAGTGTAGAAATAAAAATAAATCATAGCAAGAAACATCCTAATACATAGTTACTATATTGGAACTGAATTGACAGTAACAATTTACAGTTTTACAACTTTTTAGCCAAACATTCTACTTGCTATAACTGCAAAGATCACATGACACTGAAATCAGGATTAAAATATTTTTAAATTGTCCAGTGTGTGATTTAATGAAATATTCAGTTTTCCTTTTGTAATTGTGGTAATCGTATTGACAGTTTACAGTTTAAACATTTGAAATTTAAAATATTGCTTAATTATTATTGTTATTTTTTTTTTTATATTTTTGATTGTGCAATGATACATGATGGGAAAATAACTCACTAATTCGGACATCAATAATTTTTGGTAATTTAATCTTTGAATAAATAAATAAATATTCAAAGTAAATAAATAATTAAAATAAATAATCAAAAATGTAACTATGTAACAATTTTTTTAAAGCTGAAAAAAGGATGGCTTTGGTCACTAAATGTACCTGCAACTATAGAATCACCCATATAGTTCATGGAGAGCAACATGTTTTTGTGGAGTTTACTTGCAAAACTTGGCAAACATCACTGAAGCAAGCAAACACTGAGATAAATATAGTCTGCAATACAAATAATAGTTGTAAAATCAAAGTTAGTTTGCTTTTATTAAAATGACAGAGAACATTTAAAAAGATAAATACATTACTTTTAAAATGCTATAAGTTGTTTTACTACATTGTTGTCTCTCTCTCTCTCTCTCTCTCTCTCTATATATATATATATATAAATTGAACTAATGCATTAAACTGTTAATGCAGCCAAGGGTAAGGACATTTAAATAAGATAAGTTTAATGTGAGGTAAACTTCATCATTTACTGTTAACCTTAAAGTATTTTAGTATCAACTTAGCTAGGTATTTAAAGCCATCGAAACAGTACATAACGTTGCACAGCATACGTTAGGTCCAAAAAAGATTAATAAATTTACCCCGCACAAACTTAGGCCCCGTTTACACTGTCAGGTCTTGATACAGAATTCTGATTTGTTGCCTATGTCAGATTTTTTTGTCTGTCCGTTTACACGTTCTTTTAATTGTGACCCATATCCAATTCATGTCTTTACACTTGCCGTACAATTTACGATGGATGCATAAACGCGGGTTCTAGCATCTGTGCCACACTAGCCACGATGGAAGAAACCGTCTTGTTTATAGCTCTGCGAAATATGCGAAGCATAGTATAAGTAGTGAATGGTTGAGTCTAGATTTACCTCCACTCAGTTTACGTAATGGCATGGCCCTGATGTGTGTGTGTAGTTGAAGATGTAGCCTTTGCCTGTGTGCGCACTGGTGTTGTTGGAGAGAATAAAGTTGTTCTATGTGTAGCCCGCAGTGAGTGTATTAATAGCGATAAAAAGCTAAAGTTACAACACGAAGTTCGCCCAACTTTAAAATGATTTTGAGGCGGAGGAGGTGGGAAAGGGCCGTCATCGCAGCTTTCGATTATGGTTAATATGCTGTATGATGTCCTCCGCCATTCAGAGGAATGTGTGGGTACGAGAGAGATCTCAGGTCTGGTGGGAGCAAATTGTGCCGACTGACCACTTTCCTCCATGTTTCCTCTGTTGTTGTTGTTGTTGTTGTTTACTGCGTCGGAATCTCCACACACGCTCTTCCTTCTACACCATTAAACCGCAGGGAAGCACCACATTGTCACAAGTTTAATGATGATCAGAACAGAACGCCTCAATAAATCCGATCTGCCTGTGTACATGACGGTCGTATTGTCACATATCCGTTTTATATCTGATTTATTTCCACATATGAAGGAGACCTGAAACTGATCGCTGAATATCCGAATGCATGCGTTTTTTTTTTTTTCTGTTTATACGATCATAGAACAGATCCGATCTGTCACATATGAGCAAAAAATCGGAATTGGGTCTCATTTAACTGGCAGTGTAAACGGAGCCTTAAACGTAACTTTAACGGTACACAAGCAAGAAGTGCTAAAAGTTAACTGATTTTGTATGTCTGTTTGACAATTTGACATTTGACTCTGTGCGAGTGGGCGTAACCGCCATAACTTGATTTTCAAGACAGCCTCGCCGCAGCCAATCACCAGCGTTTGATCCGGGCACGTTAAGGATGCAGGTTTTCTAGCTCACTGACGTTGACAAGAGTATACCCTTGGGTATCGAAATTTGGTACAGAACGAAAATTATTTTTTCGATACTCGATAGTATCGAGACGATTCGGTCGGTGCTTAAAAAGTATTGAACGCGATACCCAGCCCTACCTTTAGAACGTTATAACATCACTAAAAGCAGCATCGAAGCAGTCTCCTTTCAGTCAATCCACCTTATCACGGATATTGTCAGCCTGATCTAGTGTATTAATCAACTATTGTGGGTTCTGGAACTATTGTTATTTTACATTTAATGTGCCTCAAAATTTCAGTGTGTAGCCAATGTTTCCAGTGTCTTTTCAATTTTTAGCTTTTGAAGAGAGTTTTTAAGACTTAATGAAAACTAATGTTTTATTTCTTTATTTCAGACTTAATTGAAGAGAATGAGCGGAGTAAAGAGGAGGAACATCATGACAAAATTGATGAAAAAAGTAAATTACAGACTGATGGTATTTTGAAAAGGAGAGACAAGAATCGTTTCACCTGCACTCAGTGTGGAAAGAGTTTTGGAAGAAAAGAAACTCTTAAAATTCACATGAGGATCCACACTGGAGAGAAACCATTCACATGCACTCAGTGTGGGAAGAGTTTCAGCACATCATCATCCCTTAATAGTCACATGAGGATCCACACTGGAGAGAAACCATTCACATGCACTCAGTGTGGGAAGAGTTTCAGCAAATCATCATCCCTTAATCTACACAAGATGATTCACACTGGAGAGAAACCATTCACATGCACTCTGTGTGGGAAGAGTTTCAGCCAATCATCATACCTTAATCTACACATGATGAGCCACACTGGAGAGAAACCATTCACATGCACTCAGTGTGGGAAGCGTTTCAGCACATCGTCATCCCTTAATCTACACATGAGGATCCACACTGGAGAGAAACCATTCACATGCACTCAGTGTGGGAAGAGTTTCAGCCAATCATCACACCTTAAAAAACACATGAGAATCCACACTGGAGAGAAACCATTCACATGCATCCAGTGTGGTAAGAGTTTTAACTGCTCATCATCCCTTAATCAACACATGAGGATCCACACTGGAGAGAAACCATTCAAATGCACTCAGTGTGGGAAGAGTTTTAACAACTCATCATCCCTTAATCAACACATGAGGATCCACACTGGAGAGAAACCATTCACATGCACTCAGTGTGGGAAGAGTTTTAAGTACTCATCAAACTTTAATCAACACATGAGGATCCACACTGGAGAGAAACCATTTAAATGCACTCAGTGTGGGAGAAGTTTTAGCAAATCATCATCCCTTAATCTTCACATGATGAGCCACACTGGAGAGAAATCATTCACCTGCTCCTAAGCCGTGGTCACACTGGACTTTTCTCCCCATAGACTTCCATTCATATGCACGTGAATGCGTCAGACCGGAAACGCAAGTTCTTGCATCAAGTTTCGCAGTTCACTACCTTGCAAAGTTCAAGCTTGGTGAACTCTGACCTGCGAAATCGCATCACTTGACTGTGTCAGACCAATCGAAGATCAAAACATGACCTCGCTGGACCAAAATGTAAAATATGGACCAATCGCTCACTTTTTTTTAAATGTCTAATCATCTTGTTTAATCCTGCCCCTTTTCGCAGAGCTGTACAACAGAATTTTGTATGCTCAAACTCTAGTGTGACCGCAGATTCAGTGTGAGATGAGTTTCAGCAACTCCTCAGACCTTAAACACATGAAGATCCACACTGCTGTGAAAGAGTATATGTGCTTGAGTGTGAAAAGATTTTTATTACAGCTCCAAAATTGAAACTGCACCAGACAATTCACACTGGAGATACCGTACAATTGTTCACACTGTTACAAGAGGTTTATTCAGTGAAAACATATGAAAACACAGAAGAGGATTCCCACTGGAGAGAAACCATACAGATCTGATCAGTGTCTACAGAGTTTCGCTCCTTCGGCGCAGCTTAAGAAATACATGGACAAAAAGTTGCACACATAACATAAATGCAGCAAAACATTTTCTCATGTTCACAGGATGTTTCATGTCTGAATAATGTTTGAAAAGGCTGAGTGATGGTATACTGTTTTCCAACACTCCTACATTGCAGTAGGTGGGGTTGTAAATGTGTTGCGTTCCTCGTGTTTACCGTAAACACGATGGCGGCTGAGAGAAGAACAGTTTCATAAACATCTGGCAAACAGCAGCTTAAAATCTCTTTGAAATTTATTGTACAGGTGCGGATACATTTGTACCAATATTAATACACTGTGATGATCCCAAGACTCCACATTGGAGTATGTGGTAAATCCTGATTGGATGCCTGCATTACTCCTCAATAGGTTTATAAAAGTTGTTGTGTTAGCTACCCCAGGACGCTGTGGCTACTCAGGAGTCCTCATTTCAAGACCTGCCATCTCATTGACTCTTTAACCTTATGGTATAGTTTTGCATTACTTTTATCATGTAGTTAAAGTGTTGTGATCATATCCTAATTTTTTATCTTAATTATTATCCCTAGACATTTGCTAGTTGTTTTGATTGATTGTTCTATGAGTTACATTTTATAATAAATAATTTGCATTCAGGCTATTTTGTTGGCTCATCTCTCTTTTATGTTGCGACTCAAACAAGCGGGTTATAACACTTTGCAAAATGTGTCCGGTTGTATCCGAGATCTTGTCCTTTCAGTCATGACCATAGGTACGAGTAGGAACCTAGATTGAGCGGTAAATTGAGAACATTGCCTTTCGCCTCAGCTCCTTCACCACAACAGACAATCACATCAACTGCATTACTGCTGCCGCTGCACTGATCCATCTTTTAATCTCACATTCTATTACTCGTGAAAAAAACGCAGATACTTGAACTCAATTTGGGGTAAGGACTCTCCTTCAAACTGGAGATGGCCACTTTTTTCCAGTCAAGCACCATGGTTTCTGACTTAGAGGTGCTGTTTCTCTCCCTGCCATGTCACACTCAGCAGCAAACCGTCCCACTGCAGGCTGAAGGTCCATGTCTATGAAGCCAAAAGAACAATGTTATCTGCAAATGGCAGAGACAGTCCTAGCCTGCACCTAAAATTCTGTCAGTAAAATTCAGAGAGATCAGCTGCAAAAATAACACATTTACAAAATAAAATGAATAAATAGATGGATGGATAGACATTGTGGTGGTGGGGAGGGGGGAGTAGGATGGCTTGTTCAACTATAAATCAAGATGGAGCTGTCTCAAGAGTGATGGAGCAGTGCGCGAGATTGAATGCATTAAAATGAAATAAATGCTCAGGAAGCCCCAACCCTTTTTTTTAATCATCTGGCTGATGCAAGGTACTCCTATGCAACCTAGGGTGCTTATTGTTCAAGAGAAATTAAATGACAAAGTTATCAAACTGTTTTAAATATTGTAAAGAAATATTTACAGGGATATACTGAAGTAGAGAAGTAACTTAAGGAAGGCAATTCAGTTTGAGTATGATAGTTTGTTATTTTGAGTACCTCAGAGCAGTGGTTCTCTATTCTGGTGCTTGTGCAAAATGAGTTGACAACCATCCCGAATTAATTTTAGCTCTTCTTACTAATCTTTGAATCACACTTGAGAAACCACAAAAGCAGAGATTTGGCTTACCTTTAACTGCTTCAGATCAATTTGCACCAGATCAGCAAGAGACAACATTTGTATGAGTTTCCTTCGCTGACTGGCCTCGACGAAACACAGCGTTCCTGATTGGTTGGTGACTCGGCTTCATTGACGTCCTTGGGATTCACTCGCTTGTGAGTGGAAGTTGTCCTAGGTTACCGGGGTGACAGACTCTGCTGAGAGTCGGTTTGCAGATTTTTTTTGCGGTTTCATCGATTTCTAAACTTTAAGAGGTTGCATGGAAAATTCTTTGCGACCCGATTGCGTGCAGTGTCCGAGAGCAAGGCGAGAGGGGGCAGAGAGCAGCAGTGACCATGAGCAAGCTAATGCGAAAAGCAAAGTTTTACTGTTGCGTAAGGTTTTTAAGTGATCTGGTTTGGCCCATCCCAATGGCGCTGTCTTCCAATGAGCAGTTGCCATGGATGGGAGGCCCACGCCCCGTACCATTATGCTCAGTGTAAGTCATTAACAGACTGCTTGGTAATTTCATGTGGTAAAATATCTTGTACGTTTGTTACAATCTTACATCAAATGTTTCAAGACAACTAATGTTTCTGATACTAGTTCTTCATTTACACCAATGTATTGCAAATAAATTGCAATATATTGCTCTCATCTACAATTATTAGTTAGCCAATCAGATTAATCCAAACTCACCATAAGAAGCTTAGCAAAAAGTCACTCCCTTATCTTCGTTTTCCGAAGAAAGCTCTTGACAGGACTGCTCCAGCTTCTTCACAAGCTTCTAAAATTCAACATCTCTCTACAACCCATCAACAATTCCATTACCGTCATCTGACTACGAAAAAACCAACAACAACAGCAGCAGCAATACAACAACAGCGGAAATAACAAAACAGCAGCATCAAAACTACTCTCACATCATCAACAGCAACATGGACAGGAATGAAATCTCAGCTCTCCCAGAAACACCAGCCCCGGCTCAACAACACCATGCTCAGCCTGGAAGCCGACTCAATACCGAGGCTCCAATAAGAGGCCGAAGGCCTATCCGCTCTACTTCAGCAAGGACCCAACGCCGCATGCAATCTCCATCTCCTGTCACTCCAAATCGCCACCCACCTTCTCCAGCTTCTTCATATGCCTCCGCAAGATCATCATTCCTCACTTCCTCACTTGGGCTCCAGCTCCACATTTCAGTGAAAACTCCAGCCCTACTCTTCCAGCCATCCCTTCCACCCTTAACCCTCCTCAATTCTCTCTCCCTTCCTACCTCCCTCACTCTTCAGCCCAGCTTATTTCTGCCCAGTTCTTCCTCTCCTTACTCATTTTCCCTCTTCCAGTATCCCCACCTTTTTCTCCTCTACATCCGTTCACCAAGCACGCCACCTCCATTACTAACCCTCCCCAACATTCTACTCTTCCTACTCACATTTCTTTCGCACTGCCCCCTTCACCCTAACCACAGCCACGCCCCTTCCCATTCCGCATTGTGATGGCCAGTGTGGTGGCCACACATTAAGAGTGAGGCATGCACGCACACACACACAGCGCATTATACACATTCATTTAAGATTGTTTATTGGTTAAGTTAAATTGAGTTACTGTTTATACATTTCGTTTCTTTCATATTTGGTTTAGATAAGACACATACACGTTTCTGTTTCTCGATATTTTTCTTTATTGTTCACAGTACATTCATTACTATTTTGGGTGCACACAAAGTTAGTTATCTCTACTGTGTGTTTTGTTAATTTAGTTTTCTTTGAGTTTAAGTTACCGTGCTGCAGTGCCGATGAGGAATGGAGTTTCCGGGTGTGGTCTGACATACTAAAGGGCCGTCATGCCGCCAATTGCCATCTTTTGGTTCCGCCTGCCGATACCATTGGCTTAATGGCTTGGAGGGAGAGCTGATGTTTAGTTTAAGTTTATTAATGATTTGCAATATTTGTTTCTTCAGATTTATGTTTAGTTTTGCTTTTTATTTAGAATTTTTTTACTATTGTTTATATTTGTAATTAGATATTTGGCTTAGTTTTTTGTTGTAAATTGTCTGTTTTTGTCTCCCCCTTCTTGTTTATTGTGGACTAGTACCTCTTGTATAAATGGGCTCTGTCTTGTCATTTCGAGGAGTTCTGTTTTTGGTTTAGACATGGTTTGTTTGGTTTGAACTCAATTTTGTTTATTTCTTTAGTTTATTGATTTTTCAATTGTTTCATTTATTTCTTTTTTGAACTATTGTCAAACTTTTTTGACCTTTATTAAAAATAATTATTTTGAAAATCTTTTTGTATGCCCCTTACTACGTGCTGACTCAATCCCTCACACGCATAATGCTCCAGTACTGGAACCACCCCTGATCTCCAACGCCGTCAAGAACCTCATCCTATCAGGTGCTGACATCGACCTTTCTACACTCCTTTCACCAATAGCACCTCCCTCAGCAGAACGACAGGTGGATTGCGGCGAATTCATTGTTACACTTAAATCAACCGCTAGCTCCCAACCCCGCACACTTTCATTAGCTGAATTTCATGTAGCATTTGCACGTTATACAGAAACCATCTGTTCAGTCTTTCCCCATAGGAGGCCATCCCCTATAGGGGAACACATTGTTACATGTACCACGTACCATTTTCTGCAAAATGCGCTATTTGCGTTACTCAGTGGAATCAGTGTCTCTACTGGGGGGCCATGGATACTGATCTTCACAACAGAGTTTTCAAAGGATACCGTATTCTTTCTTGCGTGGTCTGCCATTCAAATCTGCACATGACCACTTCCTGTCCCTTCATAATTCCCTCCTCCGACAAAGAACTACAAACCCCAAGATCCACCAGCTATGTACCCCGCCCCTCTACCTCTGCTATCCCAGCACTATTTCCTCCTCCCTCTTCTCAAAACCCTCCCTCCTCTCTGTCTTGCAATAACTTTAATATAGCAAGATGCTTTCGCTACCCCTGCATAATTTCTCCATATGTGCAATTACTTTTTAAATGTCTGGGTAAAAAACAAAACTTTTCCCATATTTTCTTTTGAGTAAGCCTGGCAACACCTTAGCAACCAACTAGCAACGCCTTAGCAACAACCTAGCAACGCCTTAGGAACCACTTAGCAACCACCTAGAAACACTTTAGTAACCGCCTAGCAACAACTTAGCAAACACCTAGCAACACCTTAGCAACCAACTAGCATCACCTTAGCAACCACCTTAGCTACCACCTAGCAACGCCTTAGCAACCGCTTCGCAACACCTTACCAACAACCTAGCAACACCTTAGGAACCGCTTAGCAACCACCTAGAAACACCTTAGCAACACCTTAGCAACCGCCTAGCAACAACTTAGCAACCACCTAGCAACTGCCTAGCAACACCTTAGCAACCGCATAGCTACACCTTAGCAACCGCCTGGCAACACCTTAGCAACTTGCTTGAACTGACCCAATCTAATTCTGTTTTTATGAAATGAGCCTAGCAGGTTTGAGCTAACATAACTTTTGCTATGACATCAAACTCTCAGATGAGTTTTGAAGAGCTAAACGATCCAAAATCAAATCGTCAATATCCAAATCTAGCTAACTGAGTAATCCATGTATGAAGAACGGATCCCAGGACAAAATGAACAGTGGTCAGAATGGAAATATCGGACAGTTTTAAAACTTTTTTAAGCACTGTGGAAAAATAGGAACTAAATAATACTGGTCAAGCTGAAGGAATGGCAAGGGGTGAAGAAACAAGGTAGGAAAATGTGGAGAAGAACAAAGTGGAAAGAGGATTTTTAAGAAGAAGAACTTTAAAGGTAAAACCAAATGTGTTAATAGCAAAGAAAAAAGTCTGAACAAAGAACAGAGCTAAATATGTGAATAGGTATGAAGTGTTGAGGGGACTGGAAGAAGATGAAGAGAAATGATGATTTTTAAATATTTGAGTTATTTTTAAATGCCTTTAATCTTTGTCTCTTAACGGAAGGGGTTGTTGGTTAAGAGCGTTAAATAAAGATGTATAGGTTTTTAATTTCATTTTTATTTCTTTTAATGGTTTTAAATTGTGTATCTTTTAATGCAAGGGCACTGATAGGAAAAGATACATTTGAGAAAATAAGAGAAATGTAAAAACAAGAAAGTGATAGGTTTACAAGAAACAAACTGGATAGAACATGCAATGGACGATTTAAAAAAGATGTGGCAAAGGGTTATTATATATAATAATGGTGATGGTAAATCTGGAAGAGGTGTTGCTTTTTTAATAAGGAAAGATGTTTTTAACTTTAAAAGAATTAGGAATAATAATGGTGGCTTGAAAAGCCAGCATACTGTTATCTATCTTAAACTTATTATTATTCTTCTTCTTCTTCTGAGACTAATTTCTAAGTGTATCTCCTCCTAGGCCTTTCAAGCTACATACTTCAAACTTTCGTCAAACCTTCAAACTGGTCTGACTCGGGTTGCTATATCTTTTCTAACTGATCCGACCTTGGGTTTTCCGAAAAACGACCCAGAAAAATCCCAAAAGTCCCATTGACTTAACATTGGGTCAAACTTTGTGAGCTCATAACTCTGCATCAGACTGTCCTACAGACTTCTAACTGGACTCATTTAACTCAGTCTAGCCAGCAGCCAATAACTGATGACTTTTTAACTTACTAGCCACTCCCTAGCAACCACTTACAGCACCCTAGCAACTGTCCCATAGACTTCCATTGTAAAAGACTCCCATTTACTTAACATTGGATCAACCTTTGTGAGCTCATAACTCTGCATCAGACTGTCCTACAGACTAGAGTCTGGCCTCATTCAACTCAGTCTAGCCAGCAGCCAATCACTGATTACCTTTAAACTTACTAGCCACTCCCTAGCAACCAATTTCAGCACCCTAGCAACTGTCCCAGAGACTGTGACTAGCTATTCTAACACACGCTAACAGTTTTAACATCCTACTGACATGCTAATCTTGCTAGAAAGGTGCTAGCAACACGATAGTGACATGCTAGCCATGCTAGTAACATGCTAATTCATGCTAACAACATGCTAATTCATGCTAGAAACAAGCTGATTCATGCTAGAATCATGCTAGTAACATGCTAGTTACATGCTAATTAATGCTAGAACCATGCTAGTTACATGCTAATTCATGCTAGAATCATGCTAACAACATGCTAATTCATGCTAGAAACATGCTAGTAACATGCTAATTCATGATAGAAACATGCTAGTAACATGCTAATTCATGCTAAAATCATGCTAATAACATGCTAATTCATGCTAGAATCATGCTAGTAACATGCTAATTCATGCTAGAATCATGCTAGTAACATGCTAATTCATGCTAGAATCATGCTAGTAACATGCTAATTCATGCTAGAATCATGCTAGTAACATGCTAATTCATGCTAGAAACATGCTAGTAACATGCTAATTCATGCTAGAATCATGCTAGTAACATGCTAATTCATGCTAGAATCATGCTAGTAAAATGCTAATTCATGCTAGAAACATGCTAGTAACATGCTAATCCATGCTAGAATCATGCTAGTAACATGCTAATTCATGCTAGAATCATGCTAGTAAAATGCTAATTCATGCTAGAATAATGCTGGTAACATGCTAATTCATGCTAGAATCATGCTAGTAACATGCTAATTCATGCTAGAAACATGCTAGTAACATGCTAATTCATGCTAGAATCATGCTAGTAACATGCTAATTCATGCTAGAATCATGCTAATAACATGCTAATTCATGCTAGAAAAATGCTAGTAACATGCTAATTAATGCTAGAAACATGCTAGTAACATGCTAATTCATGCTAGAATCATGCTAGTAACATGCTAATTCATGCTAGAAACATGCTAGTAACATGCTAATTCATGCTAGAATCATGCTAGTAACATGCTAATTCATGCTAGAATCATGCTAGTAACATGCTAATTCATGCTAGAAACATGCTAGTAACATGCTAATTCATGCTAGAATCATGCTAGTTACATGCTAATCCATGCTAGAATCATGCTAGTAACATGCCAATTCATGCTAGAATCATGCTAGTAACATGCTAATTCATGCTAGAATCATGCTAATAGCATGCTAATTCATGCTAGAATCATGCTGGTAACATGCTAATTCATGCTAGAATCATGCTAGTAACATGCTAATTCATGCTAGAAACATGCTAGTAACATGCTAATTTATGCTAGAATCATGCTAGTAACATGCTAATTCATGCTAGAATCATGCTAATAACATGCTACTTCATGCTAGAAACATGCTAATTTATGCTAAAATCATGCTAATAACATGCTAAATCATGCTAGAAACATACTAGTAACATGCTAATTCATGCTAGAAACATGCTAGTAACATGCTAATTCATGCTAGAATCATGCTAGTAACATGCTAATTCATGCTAGAAACATGTTAGTAACATGCTAACTCATGCTAGAAACATGCTAGTAACATGCTAATTCATGCTAGAATCATGCTAATTCATGCTAGAAACATGCTAGTAACATGCTAATTCATGCTAGAATCATGCTAGTTACATGCTAATTTATGTTAGAATCATGCTAGTTACTTGCTAATTCATGCTAGTAACATGCTAATTCAGACTCGGCTTTTCAAGCCACCATAAAGTTTGTCCTCAAACTTTAATATCTAGTTATGGTTGGTATCGTTTGGTTTTTTTTTCGATACCGATGCTAAATCGATACTTTTAAAACGATACCGCTGCCAAAAACGGTGCCTGAACCTATACTTTTTAGCCACAAAACTAAGGTGGATGATTCTAAAAAAATCTATTTGACAAAATCTTTTAAAAAATTATTTTAATAGAACAAAATAATTTAAGTTTTATGTAAACATCAATTCATATTTTATATATTTGAATTACATTAATATATTTCCTTTGATCATTTGTTGGTTAGCATGAATTTAAGTTGTGTTTCATTCCTCCTGACCGCCAGAGACGCTGTTTACACAGTGGATAATCGCAGCGGCAGCTGGATAGACCAAGGAACAATATACCAACAAAGTCACATGGTGATGCGAATTGAGCTGAGGTATATAATCCACTACAGCTCTGCGCCTTGCCTCTTTTTGCTTCACGCCTTTGGATTTTGGTCGTTGAACTATTTTTGTCATCGAGTGCAGCTCTTTGGTAAGAGCAGAAAGTTTTTCTCGTCCTCCTGAGCTGTGACGATTTTTTGACGTCTTCGGACTACGGTTGGTCTTTGTGCAATTACTGATCTAGGATTGTTCAGTCTATTATATTGTGAACTGCGGGTAAGTTTTTCTTCATTATCTTACATTCGGCTGTAATATATAAGTGTCAATTGCCTCGCAGTACTATCCAGGGGTGAGACGCTGTATTTTTTGTAAGCATCTGAGTTATAAGCATATATCTCACGGTACTATCTGGAGATTGAACACAGTGACACTCACTTTTATGTCCGAGGTAATCATCTCATGGTACTATCCGGAGGTTTTTCACCAAACTGCGTTTAGTGTTTATGTGACAATTACCTCACGGTGCTATCCGGAGGCTACTTTTTCTACCGCAAGTGTGTGTTTTTTTTCTTCTTCTCTCTTTCATGGCTGTTATTGGGCATACGCTCCGCTCTGTCCAGCAGTCCTAACCATGGACGATTATCAATATATTTTTGCTAGTGTTCATTTTTCTTGTTTTCTGTTTCTCTCGGTGCATCCAGAGATCCAGATTTCGATCGACGGTTAGGGTGATTTTTCGCGCGTTATATCGTTAATGTTAGCCAGCAGTACTAGCCGTGGTATTTGGTTGGTCAGTTCGACGCCTTCTCATGGCTAATCAAGCTATTTCCACGGCTTTCCCGATGACTTGCAATCTCTGTCATAACGAGCTTCTCCCAGATGACATACACGATATCTTCCCATCCTGTCTCGGCGTTCAACATCTGAAAGACGCACTAACTGATCCGTGCCCGCATTGTAGTTTGCTGCCCCTGTCAGAGAGACAGATGCGTTTGGCTGCGCTGAGCCACAATCAGGATGCTGTTGCGTTACCAGCGGGTCTAGCGTTGCCTAAAGAGGGGAAAAAAACGTCGCGCTTTGGTAGCTTCTGGAGCTCCTCGTCTTAAGAAACCTAGCCTAAACAGTAGGCACACGGCTGGATACCTGTTACAAAATCTTCAACCAGCTGATCCAGTATCTGACATCTCTGCTGCTAGGCCCTTTGCTGAGAAAGCTCATTCTCATTCCTCTAGCGAGAAACCACCATTTGCCTCTTTAAGTGGCCACAGTCCCCTCTTCGACATTATGTCGACATGTGCTTCTGACTCTCATTTTCAGGAGCAATGTCAGGCTGACGTTCCTGGGCCTGATGACCAACTAGTAAGACATACTGGGACTGTTGTATCCGAGAATGGCTCTCATCATTCTTCTGACAATGCCCCACACAAAGATGATGATGCATTGGAAGTCCTTAGGATGGCAGTAGCCCGTCTTGGCCTTGATAATGGCCCTGCTCATCCTGTTCAATCTAATGTGTTTTTCCACAGTCCTCTATCTGTGGATACATTTGTTATGCCAGCATGCAAGGATATCATTGCAGAATTTTCAAATGCTCTTAAGGGGGCAGGCATGGCCAAAAGAAGATCCAAAACTGCTCGCACTCTGGCCTCTATGGCTCAGGCAAAGTCTATTGGTGTGAGGAATGTCCCTGAAGTTGAACAGACAGTTGCGGCGCTTTTAGTGTCACCAGATGAAGCAATGAGGAGAAATGTCCGATGCCCTAGCGGTCAGTGTGGCCTACAGATTCCCTTCTGAAGAAGGCTTACGAGTCAGCTTCCTACATTACCAGGGCTGAAAATACTGTCTGCCAATTAATTTTGGCTGCCTCTAATTCGCTAGGCGCTGAGGTGGACCCTTCAGTTCCACGCTTTTTACAGACAGCCTTGCTTGCTATGGGGCATGTGACTCGAGAACTGGGGTCCCTTACAGCAACACTACTAAATGCTAGAAAGCAAGTATGGCTCGCTCAGGCTAAATTGTCAGAGGACTATAAAAAGACACTGAGGGACCTTCCTATTGTGCCAGGACATCTTTTTGGGCCAGATGTATCAGAGGTGTTGGAAAAACGTGCTAAATTGCCCAACACCCACCCCCCCAACTCCTAAAGGCCGGAATTTTAAGGCCTGAGATGATTGGGCCGGCAGTCCGCTGTTTCACAAGCCATCAGTTGAGTTACTGGGAGAAAACGGTGTCAGACACGTGGGTTTTGACAACCATGTGCAAGGGTTACACCCTACAGTTCCGCTGCCGGCCCCCCAAGGTCTAATTCCAACAGTCGTGACAGACCCATCACATTCTGCAGCTCTCTCAAGAGAGATATGTTCCTTGTTGGAAAAGTTCATCCTCTGGTTCAGAAAGAGGGTTTTTACTCGACTTATTTTCCGGTTCCGAAGTGGGACAGAGGTTTTCATCCAATATTGGATTTAATAAGGTTAAACAGATTTCTGAAAAGACTTCCCTTTCGTATGTTACGTGTGACCAATATTCTTCGGTCCTTTGCAAAGGGAGATTGGTTCACAACTGTAGATCTGACGGATGCATCTTTTCACGTTTCGATTGCCAAGCATCACAGAAAGTTTCTGCGTTTCAGTTTCAAGAGCAGAAGTTAACAGTTCAGAGTTCTACCATTTGGTCTCGCCCTAGCTCCCAGTGTGTTTACAAGATGCAAGAAAGCTGTCCTATCTCCCCTTTGGGCCCAGGGGGTACGAATCTTGCTATATTTGGACGACTGGCTGGTGTGTGCTCAAACGAGGGCTCAATTGGTGCACAATACGCAGCTGCTGCTGGACCATGTGACCAGGCTGGGTCTCTCAGTGAACAGAGTAAAGAGCTGCTTGTCCCCTGTACAGTCAATCACATTCATCGGGATGACTATCGATGCGTGCCTCCCTATCTCAGTTTCAGACGACAGACATCCTGAACCTCTTGAGCCAGTTTCGTTTGGGAGTATCTCTACAGTACGGCGTGCTCCTGAGGTTGATCAGGATGTAAACGGCAACCTCTTGTGTAATTCCCCTGGGATTGCTCCATCTGCGGCCCCTGCAGGTATGGAACAATCTTCTGTGGTTAGACCCATCTCATCATCGCTATTGACGAAATCTCGTTGCTCAGGGTTGCATGCATGCCCTTCACAAATGGAAGTCCCAAGCCTTTTTGACAGCCGGAGTACCGTTAGGGATTGTTTCCTCCCGCCGCGAGGTTATAACAACCGATGCGTCCCTTATGGGTTGGGGGGCAGTATGGAACCTCAGAGGTATCAATGGCAGATGGTCAAGGGACGAGTCAAGGGACCATATCAATGTGTTGGAGATGCGGGCAAATTGGCTGGCCCTGGGTCGACATGTCCTAATCCGGTCGGACAACACATCAACAGTGTTCAATTTGAATCACCAAGGAGGTACAAGGTCCAGGAGTTTGTTGCGTCTCACGCACATGATTCTCACGTGGTCTCTACCTCGATTTGCATCACAAAGGGCTGTTTATCTGCCTGGGGTAGTCAATCAGACTGCAGATGCTCTGTCCAGGAATCTGATCGATCCAGGGGAGTGGAGACTTCATCCAGATGTAGTCCAGGACATTTGGACAGAGTTTGTCAGGGCGGAGGTAGACCTATTTGCAAACGAGAGACACAGCTCATTGCCCATTGAGGTTTGCTCAGACGGAAGGGTCCAGCCTATTAGGAAAGGATGCGCTGTCACAAGACTGGCCAAACTGCCTTCTTTATGCTTTTCCTCCAATACCTCTGATATGGGAGACATTGCACAGGATTGCCCAGGGCCGACACCATGTACTTCTAAAAGCACTACGGTTGCTGTCCAAACCATGGTTTCCCTTACTCCTAACGTTGTTGGTGAACCAACCGAGACAACTTCCAGGCAGGAGGGACCTGTTGTCTCAACTAGATGGTCATATTTGGCATCCAGATCCAGCATGTCTACAGTTATGGGTGTGGCCGCTGGGACCAACCATTTATTATCAGAATGTGAGTCTTCAGTCATCCACACAGTTCTTAATGCAAGGGCAGCTTCTACAAGGAAGCTTTGACAGACAAAGAAGAGCCGGAGTCAAAGATTTAAATAAATAAAAAAATAAAGTTTACTGAAGATAGTTTGCAGTTACATCAGCAGAAGCCAGCTTCAACCCTCGCCATGAGTTCCTAGGGCGCTCTGCTTACAATCACAAATCAAACATTCAGGACGTGCCATTAGCACAGCCTGCACTAAAAGGGGGCTGGAGATTATGGATGGCATCACAGAGTGCAACGCCAATGCCACCTTGAAAAGCCTGCCGTGACTCGGATTCGAACCAGGGTTGCTGCGGCCACAACGCAGAGTACTAACCACTATACGATCACGGCGAGCCACAGGACAGCCGCTGGAGCCTCACTCTCTGTCATACGTCTTTGAAAATGGAGGGCCTCCAGGGCAGTCAGCTGGCACGCGCTGCGGTTTTATTTTTGTCGCTTTTCCCTACCAGCACATCCCTTTTCCCAAGAAACACTGGAGTTGCAAACAATCAAGGAAAGTCGCAAACTAAAGCAGGATTCGAACCTGCGCAGGGAGACCCCAATGGATTTCTAGTCCATCGCTTTACAACTCGGCCACGACTACAAAGCTTGACCTTTCCATTGTGCTCTTGCCTGGCACATTGGTCGTGCTGCCCGATGACATGTAGAGCAAACAAGAGCTCACCAGCAATAGATGTCGCTTGTAGGGATGGTATGCAGTTTAACCCAAAGAATATCCAGTCTGTCAGACGAAGAAGAGCCGGAGTCAGAGATTTAAATAAATAAATAAATAAAGTTTACTGAAGATAGTTTGCAGTTACATCAGCAGAAGCCAGCTTCAACACTTGCCATGAGTTCCTAGGGCGCTCTGCTTATAATCACAAATCAAACATTCAGGACGTGCCATTAGCACAGCCTGCACTAAAAGGAGGCTGGAGATTACGGATGGCATCACAGAGTGCAACGAAAATGCCACCCTAAAAAGCCTGCCGTGACCCGGAGTTGCTGCGGCCACAACGCAGATTACTAACCACTATACGATCACGGCGAGCCACGGGACAACCGCTGGAGCATCACTCTCTGTCATATGTCTTTGAAAATAGAGGGCCCCCAGGGCAGTCTGCTGGCACGCGCTGCGGTTTTATTTTTGTCGCTTTTCCCTACCAGCACATCCCTTTTCCCAAGAAACACTGGAGTTGCAAACAATCAAGGAAAGTCGCAAACTAAATCCTGCGCGCAGGCTGGACGTAGTCAGCAGGATTCGAACCTGCATGGGGAGACCCCAATGGATTTCTAGTTCATCGCCTTAACCACTTGGCCACGACTACAAAGCTTGACCTTTCCATTGTGCTCTTGCCTGGCGCATTGGTCGTGCTGCCCGATGACATGTAGAGCAAGCAAGAGCTCACCAACAATAGATGTCGCTTGTAGGGATGGTATGCAGTTTAACCCAAAGAATGACCAGTCTGTCAGATGAAGAAGAGCCGGAGTCAGAGATTTAAATAAATAAATAAATAAAGTTTACTGAAGATAGTTTGCAGTTACATCAGCAGAAGCCAGCTTCAACACTTGCCATGAGTTCCTAGGGGGCTCTGCTTACAATCACAAATCAAACATTCAGGACGTGCCATTAGCACAGCCTGCATTAAAAGGAGGCTGGAGATTATGGATGGCATCACAGAGTGCAACGCCAATGCCACCTTGAAAAGCCTGCCATGACTCGGATTCGAACCAGGGTTGCTGCGGCCACAACGCAGAGTACTAACCACTATACGATCACGGCGAGCCACAGGACAGCCGCTGGAGCCTCACTCTCTGTCATACGTCTTTGAAAATGGAGGGCCCCCAGGGCAGTCAGCTGGTACGCGCTGCGGTTTTATTTTTGTCGCTTTTCCCTACCAGCACATCCCTTTTCCCAAGAAACACTGGAGTTGCAAAGCATCAAGTAAAGTCGCAAACTAAATCCTGCGCGCAGCCTGGACGTAATCAGCAGGATTCGAACCTGCGCAGGGAGACCCCAATGGATTTCTAGTCCATCACCTTAACCACTCGGCCACGACTACGAAGCTTGACCTTTCCATTGCGCTCTTGCCTGGCGCATTGGTCGTGCTGCCCGATGACATGTAGAGCAAGCAAGAGCTCACCAGCAATAGATGTCGCTTGTAGGGATGGTATGCAGTTTAACCCAAAGAATGACCAGTCTGTCAGACGAAGAAGAGCCGGAGTCAGAGATTTAAATAAATAAAGTTTACTGAAGATAGTTTGCAGTTACATCAGCAGAAGCCAGCTTCAACACTCGCCATGAGTTCCTAGAGCGCTCTGCTTACCATCACAAATCAATAACAATTATACTCTCACATAAGGTCATTAACTGCGTCACGCATATAGGTGTTCTAACCTGATTGGATAAAACACAGATAGACTAGGAAAATTTCCACGTGGGGTGCGTGCATACAATTCTGAACAGTATCTCAAGCATAAACGTCAGACATCGACTAGACTGTTTAGAGCTGACTCCAGACCTGTGAAACGGATCTACAGTCAAATAGAACACACACACGTAAAGTATAATCTGTTTCTTATCCGAGGCTGAGTGTAGTCTCAGCCGTCTTTATCAAAACTGGTTAAAAACCGGTGTAATCTACATTCAGGGAGTTATATCCTTACTACACAAAGTCTATCTTGAATAAAAAGTAGAATCACCTTGAAAGAATTAACCGTAAAAACAGCAAAATCCCTTAAGACATTTTGGATAGTATTAACTCATAGAAATAACAATGGAGACAGTTGCTTCCGGTCCTCAGCCCTCAGCTCCACTCAAGGTCACCGTGACCTCTGACCTAGTTTGGTGGCTCCTGAAAAAGTTATAAAGAGACAGGCAAACGCACTGAACATTCTCATGTTAAGCAATGTGTTAACTTACTTATTAGTTAAAATCAATTCAAAGTTAATTACTCATTCAAACAATCAAATAATTATATAAAAATAATAAGAAACAAGATGGTGAGGAAAGGATAAACGTTGATTCATGCTGAGATGGATAGGAAGGTAGTCCGAATCCTCCACGCTCTACAAAAGTTGGCTTACACGCCCAAACAGGGACTTGAACCCAGAAATGTCAGATGAAAAGTCTGACGCTCTACCGACTGAGTTATCCGGGATCACTGGGGTGTTAGCTCAAATTTAAGCGCTTGTGACGTGTCAGAGTTGCAGCGTGCACTAAAAAGTGGGCTGTACAAAACAGGTGGCAAGAGGGGGGCGTGACGCCAATGTCACTGTAAGGAAGCCTGCCGTGACCCGGATTCGAAGCGGGGTTGCTGCGGCCACAATGCAGAGTACTAACCACAATCCAATCACGGTGAGTTGCCAGACAGCCGTTGTGGCCCCTATGTGGTATGTTCCTCCCTATGATATGCCCCTTTCTGTTCAGTGAGCACACACTTATTTTTTTCCTCCTACCAGCACAATGCTTTTCCCAAGAAACACTGGAATTGCAAACAATTGATGACCTGCGCAAGGAGACCCCAGTGGATTTCTAATCCATTGCCTTAACCACTCGGCCAAGGACAGGTCGAAAAGGACTGCTAAGATGTGGGAAAAAGAAAAAAATGAGAGAAAAACAAGGGGGGGGGAGGGGATCAGAGGGAAATGTAAAAAATGATAAAACAACAATAAAGGGAACATTTTTAAAAATGTAAATGTGAAGTTCTGATTAATTTGAATTGATTTTTCACATTTTCCCTCATTTTAACTAACAAAATTTTTTAAATCTATAATTACTTAATTTACCTCTTCGCAAATAAGCTCGTTCACTTTTTTCTAAATTGAAAAAATAAAACTTACAAAGTTATGATACATATGATAATTACATTTATATTATTAATCTAAAATATGATATATATATATATATATATATATATATATATATATATATATATATATATATATATATATATAAAGTATAATATTAAAAACAGAACTTGAATAAAATATATAACTAATATAAATGAATTAAACATGACCTTTAATAATGTAAACAAATTAATTAATTACATAATAATAATTATTATTATAACTTTAATAATTGTAACTTTAATCAATATACTACTATTCATATTAATTTGGTAATGCATTTTTTAAATGTTTACCTAATAATAAAACAAACTTACATTTTAATAAGACAATTACAAACTTAAGAAACCGTAACACTATTATTATTATTATTATTAACTATAACTATAAATAACTACACAACAACAGTAAAAATGAAAATAAAAACATCATTTAAAGATATATAAGTAAAATTATATATATATATATATATATATATATATATATATATATATATATATATATATATATATATATATATAAGTACATTATAATAGCAATAACCACAAATACATCTTAATTTAACAATTTTTTTTGTTGTTTATTTAAACATCTTTAAGAGCTTTTCTTTAAATTCTAATTTGCAAAATGCAGTTTAAATGCACCAACTTAAAAGATAATGTATGTATGAAAATGTATGCATGTATGTATGTATGTATGTATGTATGAAATTCCAAACAAGTCTAAAGAGAGTCTTTCCACGGAGTCTAAAGAGAGTCTTTCCAATTGTCTGGCCAGATGCTGGACAGTACCACTTTCCTTTAACCTGGGAATGGCGTGTAAGTTTGCTTTTTGGGTGGCCACATGTTTTACAATGATAATGATAATGTTCTTTTGTGTGACACTTCTTTGGTGGCTCCCCTTTTTCCAAGCACGTTGACGATTCAGAGGCGGTGGTGGAACTGATGGCTGTTGGCCTGCTGGAAGCTGAGACCATCCCGTGGCGGAAAAGAAGACCATTGTGGAGACGATGGTGATGGAGCTGGTGGAGCTGATGTCTCTTGGCCTGCTGGAAATGACCATCCTTGAGGCGGTGGTAGAGCTGATAAAGCTGACGGCTGAGTCCAACCCTGAGGCGGAGGTGGAGCTGAAGGTGGCGGCTGAGACCATCCCGGAGGCGGTGGGGCTGATGGTGGATATGATGGAAAAGAACAATCTGAATGTCCTTGCCTGGAATTCCAACCAGGAAAGTGCTGAGCCCCAGGCTAGAAAAAATGTGTGCCAGATGGAGATGCTCCTCCTTGCCCAGTGTCTATGGGTGTAATGGAAGCTCCTGCAGTTCCAGTTCTTGAATATTTTCGTTGGCGAATAACTGCCTCACCCTCCTGATTTTCAGGCTCATGGAACTGAATTGGAACATGTCCATGTTCAACAGGTGCAGTTGGGGGCACCTTAGGTATCAGCAGTGGCTCATTTACCAAACCCACCTGCTGGGGAAGCTCTAGTCCTTGAAGCAGCGTGTCCCGTTCAGTTCTTTTTTGTCGGTCCAGAAGCCTAGGAGAAAAAAAAAAAAAAAAAACATTAAGTTTGAAGAGAGCACAACTACTGTTTATGCAAGTGTACAGAATGGTTAAGTATATACCACAAAGCAATGAAAAAACTATATATAAAAAAATGTCAGGAAATTATTTAAAGAAATATAAAGCATGTAGTTTGCAGTGTAATTTAAGAGACAGAAAAGAAGAGCTGGCTTCAGATAGCATCAGCCATTTGTTACACATTACTGTTAATGATGTTCATAATTCCGTTAAAACTAAATTTGCAATCTCACAACTCATCAGTAAGAATCAAAAATCAAGAGGTGATTATTATTACAGTAATAAGGTACTGTACGCAGTAACAGTTTTGTGTAAAGCTGTTGTGAAAAAACTGTGCACTTTTATAGCAACTAATATAAAAATTAATACGGACATATGAGTAGTTAGTTTCATATTTGCTTCTGAAGAGCAGTCGTTCATAGTAATATGCTACTTAAGTGATTGTAAGAAGCCCAACTTACCATGATGACACTGTAGTAGTGTTGACTGTAACTAGCACCAAGTTGGTCTTGTCCAGGATCTCTCTCCAGTCCTCAAGCAGCTGCTTAATGTGCCTGTACATCATCACAATTGCCTGAGGAATGGGTAAGATTTTGCCATTTTGGTCTTTGGGCCTGTTTCTTGCTTCCCTGAAGTTCTTCAAAAGCTTCAGCGTCACACATTCTGAAACCCGGTTGACATGAGGTCTCTGGGCAGCCTGGCCATGAATCACAAAGTCTGTGGATATAAAAATGCTTTGAATAAATTATGTATGATCTGTATTTAATGTCTCATTATAGTTTTTTAGAAATATAGATTGAGTTTTTACATAGGCAGCATCAAAAGACTAATGTCAAATGTTACAGTTTAACCTGCCTCTCAGCTGCTTGTTGACCAGGGGCTGAGCCACTGCGCTTCAGCGAAGCTCTCCAAGGACCTTCCAAGACCTTTTTCTTGTTCTTAAGCGAATACTTGGAGGGGAACTGGTCAATGGCATCCAAACATGAATACAACCGCAAGATCTCTGCTATCTCGTTGGTAGTGCGGTTGAGGCTGATGAGATACCGTGCCAAGTTGTCCACCGCATCCCATCCAGAAACACCCCTTAAGTCACATCTACTGTCCTGGGCCTCAAAGACAGCTACTAGAGGGTCAGGATCGCCAGCTGCAAGGTCAGCTGCATGGCACACAATTGTGTCAATTTCACTGTCATCTTCAGGCTCCTCTGCAGGAATTTCAGGCATGTCATTTTGATGTGGAATCAACTGGTCTCCTCTATTGGACTGAGCCAACAAGTACTCCACTGCAATGCGCTCACCTGCAATACTTTTAACACATTTTTAACACAGGAGACAGAGAGAGCAATAATCCAATGCTTTGTCCTGAGACATACTCTTACCAGTGGGATTTCCTGGAGGGGTGAATTCTGGCATCAAAGCCCTACCAAGAACTCGTTGGCCTTTGCTATTTAAATAAGACATTAAGCACACATCAATTGTCCTGATGTTTGAGGTCCTCGCCACAGACACAGCTTCTTTTCCCCGGCTCATGTTCAATCTCAAGGCCCCCTCTAACATGTACATTTGTGTGTGCATGGCATTGCATCTCCATCCTAGGAATTAAAAAATCAGTTAACAGTTATTTTAAACTGAGAAAACTAAAATTTCATGACAGTAATAGAACAGTAACAAAATACAGAGACAACTATGGTTGTAAATTTCATGATAACAACTTAAATCAATAAATTTAATGAAAAGAAGCCAAATCCAGTTAGTGGCCAGGGTACGACTATAATGCTGAAACAATAGTAGTAGTTCACTTATTTGCTAATAAGCTTCAAAATATACAGAACATTTTGCAATCTAACACTCAAAATTTACCAGGAATGAAGGCACAATGATGGCGGTTAAAACTTTCCAGTGAGGATGACCCCCTGCCACATCTAAGCACATTTAGGACTTTACCACCCTTCTGGAGTGTCCCTGTCTTTGTGTGTAACTCCACATGGGGAGGGTCCTGAATGCACTCCAGGTGTTTTTGGTGTGTCTCCCAGACATGGTCCATGCTCTCAGGGTTAACCAGATAAAGCCCCGTGGTGTCAGTAAGCTCCCACACTGATTCCAGCAGCCCTGAAATCATGGCCTGAATTTCCTCAGTCTTGCGTGTTCGCCGCCTACAATGCTTTGCGATTTCACCTGGGCTGATGCTGGCCATAAGCTGTGCCTCAGTAGGAGTCTGTTCTCCATGGCTACTCTTCCACTCCCCTCTTTTGGCTGCCTTAAGTTCTTTGAACAAAAAATACCATAGAGAGGGTGGTGCTTTGTAGTAAAGCCACAGTTGAATCTTCTCATAAAATGGAAGATATCTAGCCCAACAATAGACTTCCATGGCCGGAAAAGATTTAGCGCCAGAGGTGCACCTGTGGAAAAATAAATGTTAGAGGGAAAATATTAAATAGAAAATCATGCATTTGATTTGATTTCAATTCACAATTCATTTTCATTTACAATTTAAAAATAATTACAATTAAAGACACATTTATCAAGATGATTACACAAAAACTTAATTTAATCAGAAATTAGTTCATTACAGTTTATGGTAAAAATTCAGAAAAGAAAAGAAACTGCATTTTGTTGTTGATGTTGTTGTTCAGATATTTATTTATTTTTAAACGTAAAAAGTCAAATGTTTGAAATGCAATTATAATTATAATATTTATAGTTAAATACAATAATGGTGGGGTCAGTATTTATTAATTAATAATTGATTTTCATCATCATTAGGGAAAGGAGGCATTTTTAAGATTTTAAAGATTTAAAAAATTTTTCAAATGCACTGCACATTTAATAAGATATCAGCTGACTGACTGCAGCAATCCTGGTCAACATAGATGACCTCAGGCTCTGGCTCCCCAGCATTCTGGTAGCGTCTGATGATGCCCTGGCACACCTCCTCCAGTCCTGCACCTTCAGCTGTTGTAAGAACACTGTTCAAAACCTGACCAAGCTCATTCCCAATATTGGTCATCCATGCAGCCGTGTTCCCAATGGCACCAGACACCTTTTTGGTAACCTCAAAAACAAACATAAAAAACGTAGACATTTTGGCAGGCCTGATATACGTTTCCTTCTTTTTTTGTCACAAATGCACATACTTTTAGGATTACAATGCATGGAAGCTAGGATGGGACTCAAACCCATGCATGCAGAGCACAATGGATTAGCAGTCCATCGCCTTAACCACTCGGCCACCACGTCATGCATGTAGGCACTTTCCTGATGGGGGCTGGACTTTGGCATATATTGTATGTATTTGCAGCTACTTTCAATACAGATGACATTAAATTTTGCAGCAACATCCTTCAAAACGCTAAGAGGGTGCGAGTAATACACCTTCCACTGAATCACCAGAATGCCAGTGCATTTGAGCGACGAGGATGGGATTCGAACCCACGCGTGCAGAGCACAATCAGAATCAGAATCAGTTTTATTGCCAAGTGTGCTTCACACACACAAGGAATTTTTTTTTTCGCTACAGAAGCTTCCAGTGTACATAAAGTGACAAGTGACAACACAAAATAAATCTGAAAATGGATCAGCAGTATGTTTTTGCAACTATTTTCAGTAAGATAACACTCAATTTTGCCATAACATGCTTCGAAGCACGAAGAGGGTGCAAGTAAGTTACCTTCCACATAAACACCAGGCTCTCTTAAACAAATGACCAGGCTGGAATTCGACTCACACATGCAAAGCACAACAGATTAGCAGTCCATCGCCTTAACCACTCAGCCACCTCACCGCGCACATAGGTGGTCTCCTAATGGAGGCTGGACTATGGCAAATACGTATGTTTTTGCAACTATTTTCGCTAAATATTACATACAGTTTTGTCATATACATCCTTTAAGACACTGAGAGGTGCAAGTAAGAAACCTTAGACAGAAGCAGTTGCCTCTCTCAAAACAGTGAAACTATGAGGATGGGATTTAAACCATAACTTGCAGATTACAACATACTAACCTAAGCACTCGGCCACTTCGTCATGTGTACACAGCAAAATTTCCAGTGTTGTTTGGAGTTATTTTTATAGTGTTAATTTTTTTGAGTTAAAAAGTGTTATTTGTGGTGTTAATTTACGTGACATAAACACCTGCAGTGTACCCTTGTGGTCAGAGTAAGGGTTATTACTGTGACTTAACATAATTACACAAGAAACGAGTTGTTGCCATTTCCGGTCGCTTCACCTTACTTCCTCTTTGATTCATGGCGAACGGCACGCGGAGTGCATTCAAACAGGTAACTGTCATATTACTTATTTAACCACAAATATTCAATACTTTTTACACGCTTTATGTTTGTCAATGTTAAATTAATATTTATAAATATTCTAACCTTCAAGTTCTAACCACTTATTAATTTATACACGACAGACAACTCATCTGGAGCCACGAGACAAGCTGCTTTAGCGGGAAAATAAAGGTAACGTTAAACATTTTACAGTTAAAAGTTTTAACGAGTTCCTATATTTGAATCGGGTTCAGTATTTGAGCCTAGTATGAGAAATTGGCAGTAAAGACTTATTTAACCGCTTGAATTGTTTAAACCGATTGTTTAAAATATCTGTAAAGCAGCAGCTGTTAATACATAGCTGAACTTTAGCTTTGTGTGTAATCTAAAGTTATTTATGTTCACTGTTCAGTGTGATTGATTTGTGGCGCGAGCAGTGAGGAGTCGCGGGCTGCCTGCACTCGCTTTCATCGGTGCTTTTAAACGGTGAATAACATTATACGATTCAAGTGTACAGGTACAGATCTGCTTTTCATAATACGTTCAAAACAGACGCAAAATACACTCGCTGTAAAAGTTATCCATGCTTGTTGACAAGAGGGGATAGCCAGTTCAGAAATGATTCTTCTTAAACCGGTTCTTTTAAGTGAATTAGTCGAACCAGTTCACTAAATTGAACTGAATCACTTGAAACGGTCAAACCACAAATTGCTTACTTTATAACCTGTCAGACACTCCGTTTCACTCAAAAATAGAGTATTTCGAGTTTCGCCTTATTCAGTAACCGTAACAGACGGAACTGCTGTGAAAAGAACTGACGATGAGCACGAATCGAGTAACGTTAGTGATTTTTGTGTAACGCTAGTGTATTCCCCATAATACAACGATCGAAAAATGCCAAGCTCAGAAGAGACAAACCAGAGCAGACTGTTATTGCCATTGTTTACCTAGCAAATTTCATTGTTGATTTTAAGGTAGTAGCCGAATAGTATTTATATAATATTGAAGTGCTGTTCTGTTGCATTGTATGAAAAGCTGGCTATTGTAGATAGAACTGTAAGTACTCTTAACTTTTGAAGATCTTTCATTAATACGTATAAGTGAAAAAAACATGCTTTTTAATCTGTAATGTGCTTTTATACAAGTGTAATTTTTTTATACGTCGTCTTTGCTAACTATACTAGTTAGAAATTGGTATGTAGAATCCACCATATTAAAAAAAACAAAAGACAAGCAAAAAAAAAAGAACGTTACTGTGTTGCTATTTTTAGAAAAAGAAAAACGTCATTTGCTTTTTACTTATTTATATGTACTATTCATAATAACATCCGCTTCTATATCACGTTAAAATGAAAATGAATACAAATAAACTTGATTTAATTTTACTGTCAAATTTGTGATGGATTCTTGTCAATAATAAAGTGATATATGTATTTTTCAACAGCTTCCATTATGTTGGTGAAAGTTCAATATCAAGGAGTGAAAAATATGTAAAATTGCTAGATTGTGCTGGTCAGAGTTGTGCTTATTGAAGTCATAACCATCTATGTTTCTTGTTCTTCAGTGAAAAGCAAATTTGGATTACCAACAACTGTAGATCTTCAAGTTTTTGATGACACGGACACTAATGTAGAAGAGGACATCTTCCACGAGTTAATGGACAGCAGTCCACATTTATGCTTGACTAAGATGTTTGGAAGAAAATACTTCTGCTGGCCTGCCTGAGGGTAATTATTAAGAAATCTCTGGATATTCTTCAAATGACTCTGTTTTAGAGTAGTATAGGTCAGAATAGTTAGAATTAAGTAAAAATAAGACAACTGTAAAACTCATAGAAGAGCTTACTGAACAGTGAAGTATGTACTGAAATAAGAGGTTTTATACGTTCCTTGACTACTGCCATGTGTTTGTTTGGTGTAATATTGTAACCTAACAGCTTAAGTTCATGTGATGCCCAATGATGAAAGGTTGATCAAAATAATCTGTCAAAACCACTATGTAGAAAAACGTTTAGGATGATTGTGTATAATAAAAGCTATTGTTATAGCATTGTTTAAAATTAAGTTGAAATATAAGGTAAATTAATTGTAAACTAAAGAAAATATAATCTAAAGGGTAATAATAATGTTTTCCATTTTTCCATCAGTGATTTCACCCACAAGATTATCAACAACCAGCACATGTACTGATACAGTTTCACTCTCTTCAACGGATCATGAAGACCCTAAGCGAACAATGCAGAATCAATTGACAAGGACTAGCTGCTGCTTGATGGTAGATGATGAAAGGGCAAAACAGGTATATGCATATGTTGTTTGTTATGGTTAATTTAATCATATACTAATTCACTTTATTATTTTACAAGTATACTGTTTTTTTCTGTTCACTTTATCAGATTGTCCAAGTTGCTTTGGAAAAGCAATCTGGTGGTGATGATGGTGATGAAGTGCTTGACAAATACAAGGTCACAAAAACTTTAAGGCACAGCACTAGACAGCAGCTAGTTAATATTGTCGTCAGTCACATGACAGAGATTCATGGGTAAGATTTCATTAAATATATGCAAGAAAAGCATGTTGATAAGTGAAAGGATTGGTAAATATGGCACTTTTTTTCAAAGATTTATTTTTTAAGTGTTAATGCAGCTATATTGTGGGTTTTGTCACTATTTCATGTGGCACATAATTGCTACTTGGCCCTATTCATAGATTTGACATATGCTCACACTTACCTTTTAAACATCATTGTAGTAATTATCAAAACTAACCGTAAAACATTTAAATTAGTGCATGATTTCTAATTTTATCAAACAACCTGGAAAAAACTGTAGTTTTTAATCAATCTAATATGCTTCTTCCTTAGATTAATCAGGACTTTGGTCTGCTGTTCAGTGCTGAAACATCCAACAAGTTGCTTGAGAGGTGGGAAACCGCATTTAAGCACAGGATCATCGAGGCGAAATCTCTAACTTCAACTGCCGACGTTCATTGTCTTATAAATTTAGGAGAAGGACAAGGATCTGAAAATGGTACGATTTCTAAGGATTTTGTAGTTTGAAATTTGCTTCAGTTTCTTTTGGATTTGTGAGCCTTAAGTGTGAATGTAGGCTTGCTTTATTTTAATATTAATATGTCTAACTTTTTATTATTATTCATTCAGGCTGGGATAGTGATTTGTCATCTGCCCTACTCCTTCTGCATCTCCTGCCTCCTCCTTCAGGGAGAAAGAAGACTAAGATCAGTCCAACAGAGGCTGTTGAACGATTTGTGCATTTCCACAAGGTAAAACTCACAATATTTTAGAAAGTCTTTTCATTATTATTATTAAAGAGCCCATATTATGGGTTTTTGAAAATGCCCTTCCATGTAGTGTGTCACACAGCTCTAAGTGAAGTGAAATATCCAGCTATGGCTTAAATCTGTAAGTGTACAGTGTTTAAAATTATTGATTCATCTATAAAAGAGTCGACACATAGTGCTTCAAACGAGTCGTCTTGATAAAGAGTCATTAGGTGTTTCGCAATGACGCGGCTACGAAACACAAGCCTCGCCAGTAGTTACGCACGCAAACCCGGGAGATTCACACACACACAGACGCCGCCGGTCAAATGAAGTCACGCTGTGATCAGATGCATAATATTGACAGTCTCTACCCAAAGATGAAACTGTGAAGAGTCAGTGGTTGAGGTTTATTGTGTAGTGCGATTTAAAATTGTTGCCTCTTTTACTCTAGCTTGCAAATTATGTATTTATTGTGTTTTGTTACTTGTTAACCTGATACAGTACACGCGGTTACTCTTTATATTCTCATATCGCATGTAAGCCACGTTGAAAACGCGACGCGTGCCGCTTTGTTTACGGATTTAACGTTAAATGCTTTTGTGAGCTCGCGTTCCACTGCCGTTTGTCGTTGCTATGGCCATCGTAAGCTAGGAGACAGGAGACACGTGTCGATCTCCCTAGTTCTGAGGAGGAGCGTGATGTGTGTGTGTTTGTGTGTGTGAGAAAAAGAGCAGGTCGAGTGTGTGACGGCTAGGAGACAGGAGACGCGTGTGGCTCTCCCTAGTTCTTCTGAGGAGCATAATGTGCGTGCGCGTGTGTGTGTGAGAGAGAGAGAAAAAGAGCAGGTAGAGTGTGTGACGGCTAGGAGACTCGCGTCGATCTCCCCAGTTCTTCTGAGGAGGGTTGTGTGTGTGTGTGAAAAAAGCCTTACACTATGAAGCGTGTATGCACTGTGACTACTTTTATATTGTTGATTAGCAGCTGGGCATTTCACTCTGTCTCGCGTTGAAGCCTGTCACTGTCGACCAATCGCAGCAGGCTGTTATTGGTCCAATCAGCGCAGATTAGCTTCGCGCTGAGGAGGGGGTTGGGAACAAATGAATCGCTGAACGATTCATATGGGAGTCGCTGGGATAATTAGGTAAAAATAAATGCAGATTATAAGACCATCAAAGTGTTTTTTGACCTTGCATGCATATTAGACTGTTGTTGGAGACCCTTACAACCTACATATGACCCTATTTCATGTATAATATGGGCTCTTTAAGGTTGGTAACCATAATGCGATGCTGTAAAATGTACCTGTTGAAACTTTTTAAAAAGTCAATACATTTAGTTGAATGCTGTTGAAGAATGTACATTACATCTTGGATGAACTGAGGGTTTATAAAAAAAATATATAAACATTTTTGTTGTAATTATTTTCCGTCACACTACACAATGAATGACATGAACACATTTAATTTTTGCACTTTGGGTAAAGGTGGTTTTGTTATTTTTAGTGTTTTCATTAATAAAATTATAAGTTTCCTAACTGGTTTCTTGCATTTAATTACAAGTTTTTGGCTGTTTTTTGCAGTCTTGCACCAGCATTGAAGGCCATCTCAGTGAGAGGAAGGGCCACCAGCCATATCTACTAGGATAGGGGAGGATCGACTATTTCTTTGTGGTTATGGACAAACATCTCATCCTATGTGCAGCTCCTTGAGTGCTGTTGATGAACTCTTTAAAGACTATGTGTTCAACTTGACGTACGAGGAAGCACTTGTCATCATATTTACCTTTCTCCAAACTACGGTCTACAATATCGATGTGGCCTACCAGTGAGTCACCCAGGGTAAAGGAACTGCATGCAAAGCTTTTACACTAAATGTTTCTTTTACAATAAAGTGTGTCTGTTGTCAAAGCTGGCAAGCAAGCAGCACCTCTTTAAGACACTTACCATTTTTGACACTGAAAATGCTGTACATTTTATATTGGTTTAACTGTGCGTTTAGGATGCATTGTTAAAAATAAAAGTTTAAACTGGTACACTGTTCTGACAATTTTTTTTAAATGATCAATGCAAACTGTCCTGTAATGCAGTGAACAATCTATATAACTAAAAATACATTTAAATATCAACCTAGGTATGTATGAGCACTATATTATTAGTGTTAAGAAGAACACTCTTAGTGTTAAGCTATTAACGCTGTGAGTGTAGTTTTAACATTTACTTTATGCAAATAGGGAAAGGGAGTGGAAAACACAGAGTTAAAGTTAACACTAGCAGTGCTTTTTTAACACTATGCAAGTGTAAAAAAATGTACTCTTTTTCAAGTGTAAATTTAACTCAATTCAGTGTGGACCTATATAAACACTAAAGAAGTGTTAATTTTCACACTTTGAGAGTGAAATTAACACTTCAACATTTGCTGTGTAAGCACAGCGTTGTGCTAGAGAAAGGGTTAACTTTTGGGACTCGAATGGATGTTCTTACAGAAAAGATGAAGATAAAGGTTGTCATAAGGAGCTTTATCAGTAGCTCTGATCAGTGCCCCAGAGTTAAGGCTGATTTGTACCTCTGCGTCAAGCGCACGCGTATGCTACGGCGCAGCCTACACGTGGTTGCATAGCACTTCGCTGTGGCCGTGGGCGACATTGACGCGCACCTCTCAAAAAATGTAACGCGTACGCATAGCGCAAGCTCTGAGATTGGTCGGCTTGGTAGCGCTGACGAGTGTGGGCGGAGGTGAGAGCCGCTCGAGCGTGAAGCAGCAGGTGTTTACAAGTGTGGAGTCCCATGAAGTGATTGTTTTGTGTTAACCTTTTCATTAAAGTTGTTGCACGTCCACTGGTTCCTGCCTCAAAATGAGCGAATTTGAGCCACTTGCACATTAAGGAAGCGTTCAGAAAAAAACAAAACACCAGCGAAGAAACTCAACACAGAGAAACATAAACACCTACTGCCAGTTAGCGTTTCGGAAGTGTATTGAAGAGCAACAGAAACAGTGCGCAGAAGTATAAGTTGCACGGCTACGCGCAAGGCTTGCGCCGTGGATCACGCTGATCACTTGACACAGAAGTATAAACCAGGCTTTATTGTTCAACATTAACTGCAACAAGTTTCTTCTGGTTTTGTTGGAGAGAAACTAGACAGAATGCCTGAGTCTAAAAACGGCAGCATAGCTGACCTTGGATTTCTGTCAAAATATGGTTTCAGTGCCCTTGCATTCTTCATTACCTTACCCCAATCCCTGTACAGCCCAATAAATACATCCCAATCTCAACCCTTTTCTCTGCCGTTCAACGTTGTGACTCCGCCCCCTTTACCAGATTACCCACAATTCTCTTCTCCCAGATTCACATAAGTAGTGTATACTTTTCTTTAAGTAAAAATGAAACAATGTATAAGTAATTATTTTTGGACAAATCAATAACCTGTTCTGCAGACACAGCATGCACTCATTGGTGCCAGAGGGCTGATTGCTGGCAGTTTAAAGTTTGATGCCACCTTGTCGTTGCATGTCCAGATTGGTACACAGAAGAGTTCGTAGCTGTTATAGCTATTCTTTCGCAGAGGCAATATCGTAGCCTATGAGGTCTATCCGAGGCGTGATCATTGCTGGTTGAAAACTTTACCCAATACCTCGCTGGGATGACTTGTAATACAGTCAGCTCTGGCAATTTTTGTCAGCCTCTTAGTAGGCTTAATGTTCTGTTGAAAAGGATAGCTGTGCTCCTGTTTCTTTAACATGTTGCAACTTTCGTTGAGCTCCTAAACATGCTACAGGCTGGATTAACCTGTACCATAACATTCTTCAGAGTGCGTGTAAGAAACCTTCCATGGAAGCACCAGGCTCTCTAAAATACTAAAGCAATTGAACGACGAGAGTGGGATTCGAACCCACACAGGCAGAGCACAGTGGATTAGCGGTCCATCCCTGCTGGAGGCTGGATTAACTTCTACCATAACATCCTTCAAAACACTAAGAGGGTGCGAGTAAAACACCTTCCACGGAAGCACGGGGCTCTCTCAAACACCATAGCAAATGGTCAACGAGGATGGGATTCAAACCCACACAGGCAGTGCACAATGGATTAGACGTGCATCACCCTAACTACTCGGCCTCCTCATCACGTATGCGCCTACTTCTTTGATGGAGGCTGGACTGCGGCACATATTTGTTTCTGCAATTCTGTATGTTTCTGCAATTATGTTCGGTAAGATGACTTTCAATTTTGCCATAACATGCTTCGAAGCACGAAGATGGTGTGAGTAAGATAACTTCCCGGAAGCACCGGGCTCTCATAAAATGAACGACGAGGATGGGATTCGAACCCATGCGTGCAGAGCACAATGGATTAGCAGTCCATCGCCTTAACCACTCGGCCACCTCGTCATGCATGTAGCTGCTTTCCTGATGGGGGCTGGACTTTGGCATATATGTATGTATTTGCAGCTACTTTCGATACAGATGACATTAAATTTTGCAGCAACATCCTTCAAAACGCTAAGAGGGTGCGAGTAATACACCATCCACTGAATCACCGGGATCTCTCAAATGCCAGTGCATTTGAGCGACGAGGATGGGATTCGAACCCACGCGTGCAGAGCACAATGGATTAGCAGTCCATCGCCTTAACCACTCAGCCACCTCACCGCGCACATAGGTGCTCTCCTAATGGAGGCTGGACTATGGCAAATACGTATGTTTTTTGCAGCTATTTTCGCTAAATATTACATACAGTTTTGCCATAAACATCCTTTAAGACGCTGAGAGGTGCAAGTAAGAAACCTTAGACAGAAGCAGTTGCCTCTCTCAAAACAGTGAAACTATGAGGATGGGATTTAAACCAGAACTTGCAGAGTACAACATACTAACCTAAGCATTCGGCCACCTCGTCACGTGTAAGCACAGCGCAAGTGCAAGCTCTGAGATTGGTCGGCTTGGTAGCGCTGACGAGTGTGGGCGGAGGTGAGAGCCGCTCGAGCGTGAAGCAGCGGGTGTTTACAAGTGTGGAGTCCCATGAAGGAGCTCCGGATGGAGACTGTTGTTTTGTGTTAACCTTTTCATTAAAGTTGTTGCACGTCCACTGGTCCCTGCCTCAAAATGAGCGAATTTGAGCCACTTGCACATTAAGGAAGCGTTTAGAAAAAAACAAAACACCAGCGAAGAAACTCAACACAGGGAAACATAAAAACCTACTGCCAGTTAGCGTTTCGGAAGTGTATTGAAGAGCAACAGAAACAGTGCGCAGAAGTATAAGTTGCACGGCTACGCGCAAGGCTTGCGCCGTGGATCACGCTGATCACTTGACACAGAAGTATAAACCAGGCTTTATTGTTCAACATTAACTGCAACAAGTTTCTTCTGGTTTTGTTGGAGAGAAACTAGACAGAATGCCTGAGTCTAAAAACGGCAGCATAGCTGACCTTGGATTTCTGTCAAAATATGGTTTCAGTGCCCTTGCATTCTTCATTACCTTACCCCAATCCCTGTACAGCCCAATAAATACATCCCAATCTCAACCCTTTTCTCTGCCGTTCAGCGTTGTGACTCCGCCCCCTTTACCAGATTACCCACAATTCTCTTCTCCCAGATTCACATAAGTAGTGTATACTTTTCTTTAAGTAAAAATGAAACAATGTATAAGTAATTATTTTTGGACAAATCAATAACCTGTTCTGCAGACACAGCATGCACTCATTGGTGCCAGAGGGCTGATTGCTGGCAGTTTAAAGTTTGATGCCACCTTGTCGTTGCATGTCCAGATTGGTACACAGAAGAGTTCGTAGCTGTTATAGCTATTCTTTCGCAGAGGCAATATCGTAGCCTATGAGGTCTACCTGAGGCGTGATCATTGCTGGTTGAAAACTTTACCCAATACCTCGCTGGGATGACTTGAAATACAGTCAGCTCTGGCAATTTTTGTCAGCCTCTTAGTAGGCTTAATGTTCTGTTGAAAAGGATAGCTGTGCTCCTGTTTCTTTAACATGTTGCAACTTTTGTTGAGCTCCTAAACATGCTGCAGGCTGGATTAACCTGTACCATAACATTCTTCAGAGTGCGTGTAAGAAACCTTCCATGGAAGCACCAGGCTCTCTAAAATACTAAAGCAATTGAACGACGAGAGTGGGATTCGAACCCACACAGGCAGAGCACAGTGGATTAGCGGTCCATCCCTGCTGGAGGCTGGATTAACTTCTACCATAACATCCTTCAAAACGCTAAGAGGGTGCCAGTAAAACACCTTCCACGGAAGCACGGGGCTCTCTCAAACACCATAGCAAATGGTCAACGAGGATGGGATTCAAACCCACACAGGCAGTGCACAATGGATTAGAAGTGCATCACCCTAACTACTCGGCCACCTCATCACGTATGCGCCTACTTCTTTGATGGAGGCTGGACTGCGGCACATATTTGTTTCTGCAATTCTGTATGTTTCTGCAATTATGTTCGGTAAGATGACTTTCAATTTTGCCATAACATGCTTCGAAGCACGAAGATGGTGTGAGTAAGATAACTTCCCGGAAGCACCGGGCTCTCATAAAATGAACGACGAGGATGGGATTCGAACCCATGCGTGCAGAGCACAATGGATTAGCAGTCCATCGCCTTAACCACTCGGCCACCTCGTCATGCATGTAGCCGCTTTCCTGATGGGGGCTGGACTTTGGCATATATGTATGTATTTGCAGCTACTTTCGATACAGATGACATTAAATTTTGCAGCAACATCCTTCAAAACGCTAAGAGGGTGCGAGTAATACACCTTCCACTGAATCGCCGGGATCTCTCAAATGCCAGTGCATTTGAGCGACGAGGATGGGATTCGAACCCACGCATGCACAGCACAATGGATTAGCAGTCCATCGCCTTAACCACTCGGCCACCTCGTCACATATGCTGCCACTTTTCTGATGGAGGCTGGACTGGGGCACATATGTGGTCATGTATGTTTTTGCAACTGTTTTCGGTAAGATGACACTCAATTTTGCCATAACATGCTTCGAAGCACGAAGAGGGTGCATGTAAGTTACCTTCCACGTAAACACCAGGCTCTCTTAAACGAATGACCAGGCTGGAATTCGACTCACACATGCAAAGCACGACGGATTAGCAGTCCATCGCCTTAACCACTCAGCCACCTCGCCGCGCACATAGGTGCTCTCCTAATGGAGGCTGGACTATGGCAAATACGTATGTTTTTGCAGCTATTTTCGCTAAATATTACATACAGTTTTGCCATAAACATCCTTTAAGACGCTGAGAGGTGCAAGTAAGAAACCTTAGACAGAAGCAGTTGCCTCTCTCAAAACAGTGAAACTATGAGGATGGGATTTAAACCAGAACTTGCAGAGTACAACATACTAACCTAAGCATTCGGCCACCTCGTCACGTGTAAGCGCAGCGCAAGTGCAAGCTCTGAGATTGGTCGGCTTGGTAGCGCTGACGAGTGTGGGCGGAGGTGAGAGCCGCTCGAGCGTGAAGCAGCGGGTGTTTACAAGTGTGGAGTCCCATGAAGGAGCTCCGGATGGAGACTGTTGTTTTGTGTTAACCTTTTCATTAAAGTTGTTGCACGTCCACTGGTCCCTGCCTCAAAATGAGCGAATTTGAGCCACTTGCACATTAAGGAAGCGTTTAGAAAAAAACAAAACACCAGCGAAGAAACTCAACACAGAGAAACACAAACACCTACTGCCAGTTAGCGTTTCGGAAGTGTATTGAAGAGCAACAGTGCGCAGAAGTATAAGTTGCACGGCTACGCGCAAGGCTTGCGCCGTGGATCACGCTGATCACTTGACACAGAAGTATAAACCAGGCTTTATTGTTCAACATTAACTGCAACAAGTTTCTTCTGGTTTTGTTGGAGAGAAACTAGACAGAATGCCTGAGTCTAAAAACGGCAGCATAGCTGACCTTGGATTTCTGTCAAAATATGGTTTCAGTGCCCTTGCATTCTTCATTACCTTACCCCAATCCCTGTACAGCCCAATAAATACATCCCAATCTCAACCCTTTTCTCTGCCGTTCAGCGTTGTGACTCCGCCCCCTTTACCAGATTACCCACAATTCTCTTCTCCCAGATTCACATAAGTAGTGTATACTTTTCTTTAAGTAAAAATGAAACAATGTATAAGTAATTATTTTTGGACAAATCAATAACCTGTTCTGCAGACACAGCATGCACTCATTGGTGCCAGAGGGCTGATTGCTGGCAGTTTAAAGTTTGATGCCACCTTGTCGTTGCATGTCCAGATTGGTACACAGAAGAGTTCGTAGCTGTTATAGCTATTCTTTCGCAGAGGCAATATCGTAGCCTATGAGGTCTATCTGAGGCGTGATCATTGCTGGTTGAAAACTTTACCCAATACCTCGCTGGGATGACTTTAAATACAGTCAGCTCTGGCAATTTTTGTCAGCCTCTTAGTAGGCTTAATGTTCTGTTGAAAAGGATAGCTGTGCTCCTGTTTCTTTAACATGTTGCAACTTTCGTTGAGCTCCTAAACATGCTGCAGGCTGGATTAACCTGTACCATAACATTCTTCAGAGTGCGTGTAAGAAACCTTCCATGGAAGCACCAGGCTCTCTAAAATACTAAAGCAATTGAACGACGAGAGTGGGATTCGAACCCACACAGGCAGAGCACAGTGGATTAGCGGTCCATCCCTGCTGGAGGCTGGATTAACTTCTACCATAACATCCTTCAAAACGCTAAGAGGGTGCCAGTAAAACACCTTCCACGGAAGCACGGGGCTCTCTCAAACACCATAGCAAATGGTCAACGAGGATGGGATTCAAACCCACACAGGCAGTGCACAATGGATTAGAAGTGCATCACCCTAACTACTCGGCCACCTCATCACGTATGCGCCTACTTCTTTGATGGAGGCTGGACTGCGGCACATATTTGTTTCTGCAATTCTGTATGTTTCTGCAATTATGTTCGGTAAGATGACTTTCAATTTTGCCATAACATGCTTCGAAGCACGAAGATGGTGTGAGTAAGATAACTTCCCGGAAGCACCGGGCTCTCATAAAATGAACGACGAGGATGGGATTCGAACCCATGCATGCAGAGCACAATGGATTAGCAGTCCATCGCCTTAACCACTCGGCCACCTCGTCATGCATGTAGCCGCTTCCCTGATGGGGGCTGGACTTTGGCATATATGTATGTATTTGCAGCTACTTTCGATACAGATGACATTAAATTTTGCAGCAACATCCTTCAAAACGCTAAGAGGGTGCGAGTAATACACCATCCACTGAATCACCGGGATCTCTCAAATGCCAGTGCATTTGAGCGACGAGGATGGGATTCGAACCCACGCGTGCAGAGCACAATGGATTAGCAGTCCATCGCCTTAACCACTCGGCCACCTCGTCACATATGCTGCCACTTTGCTGATGGAGGCTGGACTGGGGCACATATGTGGTCATGTATGTTTTTGCAACTGTTTTCGGTAAGATGACACTCAATTTTGCCATAACATGCTTCGAAGCACGAAAAGGGTGCATGTAAGTTACCTTCCACGTAAACACCAGGCTCTCTTAAACGAATGACCAGGCTGGAATTCGACTCACACATGCAAAGCACGACGGATTAGCAGTCCATCGCCTTAACCACTCAGCCACCTCGTCGCGCACATAGGTGCTCTCCTAATGGAGGCTGGACTATGGCAAATACGTATGTTTTTGCAGCTATTTTCGCTAAATATTACATACAGTTTTGCCATAAACATCCTTTAAGACGCTGAGAGGTGCAAGTAAGAAACCTTAGACAGAAGCAGTTGCCTCTCTCAAAACAGTGAAACTATGAGGATGGGATTTAAACCAGAACTTGCAGAGTACAACATACTAACCTAAGCATTCGGCCACCTCGTCACGTGTAAGCACAGCGCAAGTGCAAGCTCTGAGATTGGTCGGCTTGGTAGCGCTGACGAGTGTGGGCGGAGGTGAGAGCCGCTCGAGCGTGAAGCAGCGGGTGTTTACAAGTGTGGAGTCCCATGAAGGAGCTCCGGATGGAGACTGTTGTTTTGTGTTAACCTTTTCATTAAAGTTGTTGCACGTCCACTGGTCCCTGCCTCAAAATGAGCGAATTTGAGCCACTTGCACATTAAGGAAGCGTTTAGAAAAAAACAAAACACCAGCGAAGAAACTCAACACAGAGAAACATAAAAACCTACTGCCAGTTAGCGTTTCGGAAGTGTATTGAAGAGCAACAGAAACAGTGCGCAGAAGTATAAGTTGCACGGCTACGCGCAAGGCTTGCGCCGTGGATCACGCTGATCACTTGACACAGAAGTATAAACCAGGCTTTATTGTTCAACATTAACTGCAACAAGTTTCTTCTGGTTTTGTTGGAGAGAAACTAGACAGAATGCCTGAGTCTAAAAACGGCAGCATAGCTGACCTTGGATTTCTGTCAAAATATGGTTTCAGTGCCCTTGCATTCTTCATTACCTTACCCCAATCCCTGTACAGCCCAATAAATACATCCCAATCTCAACCCTTTTCTCTGCCGTTCAGCGTTGTGACTCCGCCCCCTTTACCAGATTACCCACAATTCTCTTCTCCCAGATTCACATAAGTAGTGTATACTTTTCTTTAAGTAAAAATGAAACAATGTATAAGTAATTATTTTTGGACAAATCAATAACCTGTTCTGCAGACACAGCATGCACTCATTGGTGCCAGAGGGCTGATTGCTGGCAGTTTAAAGTTTGATGCCACCTTGTCGTTGCATGTCCAGATTGGTACACAGAAGAGTTCGTAGCTGTTATAGCTATTCTTTCGCAGAGGCAATATCGTAGCCTATGAGGTCTATCCGAGGCGTGATCATTGCTGGTTGAAAACTTTACCCAATACCTCGCTGGGATGACTTGAAATACAGTCAGCTCTGGCAATTTTTGTCAGCCTCTTAGTAGGCTTAATGTTCTGTTGAAAAGGATAGCTGTGCTCCTGTTTCTTTAACATGTTGCAACTTTCGTTGAGCTCCTAAACATGCTGCAGGCTGGATTAACCTGTACCATAACATTCTTCAGAGTGCGTGTAAGAAACCTTCCATGGAAGCACCAGGCTCTCTAAAATACTAAAGCAATTGAACGACGAGAGTGGGATTCGAACCCACACAGGCAGAGCACAGTGGATTAGCGGTCCATCCCTGCTGGAGGCTGGATTAACTTCTACCATAACATCCTTCAAAACGCTAAGAGGGTGCCAGTAAAACACCTTCCACGGAAGCACGGGGCTCTCTCAAACACCATAGCAAATGGTCAACGAGGATGGGATTCAAACCCACACAGGCAGTGCACAATGGATTAGAAGTGCATCACCCTAACTACTCGGCCACCTCATCACGTATGCGCCTACTTCTTTGATGGAGGCTGGACTGCGGCACATATTTGTTTCTGCAATTCTGTATGTTTCTGCAATTATGTTCGGTAAGATGACTTTCAATTTTGCCATAACATGCTTCGAAGCACGAAGATGGTGTGAGTAAGATAACTTCCCGGAAGCACCGGGCTCTCATAAAATGAACGACGAGGATGGGATTCGAACCCATGCGTGCAGAGCACAATGGATTAGCAGTCCATCGCCTTAACCACTCGGCCACCTCGTCATGCATGTAGCCGCTTTCCTGATGGGGGCTGGACTTTGGCATATATGTATGTATTTGCAGCTACTTTCGATACAGATGACATTAAATTTTGCAGCAACATCCTTCAAAACGCTAAGAGGGTGCGAGTAATACACCTTCCACTGAATCGCCGGGATCTCTCAAATGCCAGTGCATTTGAGCGACGAGGATGGGATTCGAACCCACGCGTGCAGAGCACAATGGATTAGCAGTCCTTCGCCTAAACCACTCGGCCACCTCGTCACATATGCTGCCACTTTCCTGATGGAGGCTGGACTGGGGCACATATGTGGTCATGTATGTTTTTGCAACTGTTTTCGGTAAGATGACACTCAATTTTGCCATAACATTCTTCGAAGCACGAAGAGGGTGCATGTAAGTTACCTTCCACGTAAACACCAGGCTCTCTTAAACGAATGACCAGGCTGGAATTCGACTCACACATGCAAAGCACGACGGATTAGCAGTCCATCGCCTTAACCACTCAGCCACCTCGCCGCGCACATAGGTGCTCTCCTAATGGAGGCTGGACTATGGCAAATACGTATGTTTTTTGCAGCTATTTTCGCTAAATATTACATACAGTTTTGCCATAAACATCCTTTAAGACGCTGAGAGGTGCAAGTAAGAAACCTTAGACAGAAGCAGTTGCCTCTCTCAAAACAGTGAAACTATGAGGATGGGATTTAAACCAGAACTTGCAGAGTACAACATACTAACCTAAGCATTCGGCCACCTCGTCACGTGTAAGCACAGCGCAAGTGCAAGCTCTGAGATTGGTCGGCTTGGTAGCGCTGACGAGTGTGGGCGGAGGTGAGAGCCGCTCGAGCGTGAAGCAGCGGGTGTTTACAAGTGTGGAGTCCCATGAAGGAGCTCCGGATGGAGACTGTTGTTTTGTGTTAACCTTTTCATTAAAGTTGTTGCACGTCCACTGGTCCCTGCCTCAAAATGAGCGAATTTGAGCCACTTGCACATTAAGGAAGCGTTTAGAAAAAAACAAAACACCAGCGAAGAAACTCAACACAGAGAAACACAAACACCTACTGCCAGTTAGCGTTTCGGAAGTGTATTGAAGAGCAACAGTGCGCAGAAGTATAAGTTGCACGGCTACGCGCAAGGCTTGCGCCGTGGATCACGCTGATCACTTGACACAGAAGTATAAACCAGGCTTTATTGTTCAACATTAACTGCAACAAGTTTCTTCTGGTTTTGTTGGAGAGAAACTAGACAGAATGCCTGAGTCTAAAAACGGCAGCATAGCTGACCTTGGATTTCTGTCAAAATATGGTTTCAGTGCCCTTGCATTCTTCATTACCTTACCCCAATCCCTGTACAGCCCAATAAATACATCCCAATCTCAACCCTTTTCTCTGCCGTTCAGCGTTGTGACTCCGCCCCCTTTACCAGATTACCCACAATTCTCTTCTCCCAGATTCACATAAGTAGTGTATACTTTTCTTTAAGTAAAAATGAAACAATGTATAAGTAATTATTTTTGGACAAATCAATAACCTGTTCTGCAGACACAGCATGCACTCATTGGTGCCAGAGGGCTGATTGCTGGCAGTTTAAAGTTTGATGCCACCTTGTCGTTGCATGTCCAGATTGGTACACAGAAGAGTTCGTAGCTGTTATAGCTATTCTTTCGCAGAGGCAATATCGTAGCCTATGAGGTCTACCTGAGGCGTGATCATTGCTGGTTGAAAACTTTACCCAATACCTCGCTGGGATGACTTGAAATACAGTCAGCTCTGGCAATTTTTGTCAGCCTCTTAGTAGGCTTAATGTTCTGTTGAAAAGGATAGCTGTGCTCCTGTTTCTTTAACATGTTGCAACTTTTGTTGAGCTCCTAAACATGCTGCAGGCTGGATTAACCTGTACCATAACATTCTTCAGAGTGCGTGTAAGAAACCTTCCATGGAAGCACCAGGCTCTCTAAAATACTAAAGCAATTGAACGACGAGAGTGGGATTCGAACCCACACAGGCAGAGCACAGTGGATTAGCGGTCCATCCCTGCTGGAGGCTGGATTAACTTCTACCATAACATCCTTCAAAACGCTAAGAGGGTGCCAGTAAAACACCTTCCACGGAAGCACGGGGCTCTCTCAAACACCATAGCAAATGGTCAACGAGGATGGGATTCAAACCCACACAGGCAGTGCACAATGGATTAGAAGTGCATCACCCTAACTACTCGGCCACCTCATCACGTATGCGCCTACTTCTTTGATGGAGGCTGGACTGCGGCACATATTTGTTTCTGCAATTCTGTATGTTTCTGCAATTATGTTCGGTAAGATGACTTTCAATTTTGCCATAACATGCTTCGAAGCACGAAGATGGTGTGAGTAAGATAACTTCCCGGAAGCACCGGGCTCTCATAAAATGAACGACGAGGATGGGATTCGAACCCATGCGTGCAGAGCACAATGGATTAGCAGTCCATCGCCTTAACCACTCGGCCACCTCGTCATGCATGTAGCCGCTTTCCTGATGGGGGCTGGACTTTGGCATATATGTATGTATTTGCAGCTACTTTCGATACAGATGACATTAAATTTTGCAGCAACATCCTTCAAAACGCTAAGAGGGTGCGAGTAATACACCTTCCACTGAATCGCCGGGATCTCTCAAATGCCAGTGCATTTGAGCGACGAGGATGGGATTCGAACCCACGCATGCACAGCACAATGGATTAGCAGTCCATCGCCTTAACCACTCGGCCACCTCGTCACATATGCTGCCACTTTTCTGATGGAGGCTGGACTGGGGCACATATGTGGTCATGTATGTTTTTGCAACTGTTTTCGGTAAGATGACACTCAATTTTGCCATAACATGCTTCGAAGCACGAAGAGGGTGCATGTAAGTTACCTTCCACGTAAACACCAGGCTCTCTTAAACGAATGACCAGGCTGGAATTCGACTCACACATGCAAAGCACGACGGATTAGCAGTCCATCGCCTTAACCACTCAGCCACCTCGCCGCGCACATAGGTGCTCTCCTAATGGAGGCTGGACTATGGCAAATACGTATGTTTTTGCAGCTATTTTCGCTAAATATTACATACAGTTTTGCCATAAACATCCTTTAAGACGCTGAGAGGTGCAAGTAAGAAACCTTAGACAGAAGCAGTTGCCTCTCTCAAAACAGTGAAACTATGAGGATGGGATTTAAACCAGAACTTGCAGAGTACAACATACTAACCTAAGCATTCGGCCACCTCGTCACGTGTAAGCGCAGCGCAAGTGCAAGCTCTGAGATTGGTCGGCTTGGTAGCGCTGACGAGTGTGGGCGGAGGTGAGAGCCGCTCGAGCGTGAAGCAGCGGGTGTTTACAAGTGTGGAGTCCCATGAAGGAGCTCCGGATGGAGACTGTTGTTTTGTGTTAACCTTTTCATTAAAGTTGTTGCACGTCCACTGGTCCCTGCCTCAAAATGAGCGAATTTGAGCCACTTGCACATTAAGGAAGCGTTTAGAAAAAAACAAAACACCAGCGAAGAAACTCAACACAGAGAAACACAAACACCTACTGCCAGTTAGCGTTTCGGAAGTGTATTGAAGAGCAACAGTGCGCAGAAGTATAAGTTGCACGGCTACGCGCAAGGCTTGCGCCGTGGATCACGCTGATCACTTGACACAGAAGTATAAACCAGGCTTTATTGTTCAACATTAACTGCAACAAGTTTCTTCTGGTTTTGTTGGAGAGAAACTAGACAGAATGCCTGAGTCTAAAAACGGCAGCATAGCTGACCTTGGATTTCTGTCAAAATATGGTTTCAGTGCCCTTGCATTCTTCATTACCTTACCCCAATCCCTGTACAGCCCAATAAATACATCCCAATCTCAACCCTTTTCTCTGCCGTTCAGCGTTGTGACTCCGCCCCCTTTACCAGATTACCCACAATTCTCTTCTCCCAGATTCACATAAGTAGTGTATACTTTTCTTTAAGTAAAAATGAAACAATGTATAAGTAATTATTTTTGGACAAATCAATAACCTGTTCTGCAGACACAGCATGCACTCATTGGTGCCAGAGGGCTGATTGCTGGCAGTTTAAAGTTTGATGCCACCTTGTCGTTGCATGTCCAGATTGGTACACAGAAGAGTTCGTAGCTGTTATAGCTATTCTTTCGCAGAGGCAATATCGTAGCCTATGAGGTCTATCTGAGGCGTGATCATTGCTGGTTGAAAACTTTACCCAATACCTCGCTGGGATGACTTTAAATACAGTCAGCTCTGGCAATTTTTGTCAGCCTCTTAGTAGGCTTAATGTTCTGTTGAAAAGGATAGCTGTGCTCCTGTTTCTTTAACATGTTGCAACTTTCGTTGAGCTCCTAAACATGCTGCAGGCTGGATTAACCTGTACCATAACATTCTTCAGAGTGCGTGTAAGAAACCTTCCATGGAAGCACCAGGCTCTCTAAAATACTAAAGCAATTGAACGACGAGAGTGGGATTCGAACCCACACAGGCAGAGCACAGTGGATTAGCGGTCCATCCCTGCTGGAGGCTGGATTAACTTCTACCATAACATCCTTCAAAACGCTAAGAGGGTGCCAGTAAAACACCTTCCACGGAAGCACGGGGCTCTCTCAAACACCATAGCAAATGGTCAACGAGGATGGGATTCAAACCCACACAGGCAGTGCACAATGGATTAGAAGTGCATCACCCTAACTACTCGGCCACCTCATCACGTATGCGCCTACTTCTTTGATGGAGGCTGGACTGCGGCACATATTTGTTTCTGCAATTCTGTATGTTTCTGCAATTATGTTCGGTAAGATGACTTTCAATTTTGCCATAACATGCTTCGAAGCACGAAGATGGTGTGAGTAAGATAACTTCCCGGAAGCACCGGGCTCTCATAAAATGAACGACGAGGATGGGATTCGAACCCATGCATGCAGAGCACAATGGATTAGCAGTCCATCGCCTTAACCACTCGGCCACCTCGTCATGCATGTAGCCGCTTCCCTGATGGGGGCTGGACTTTGGCATATATGTATGTATTTGCAGCTACTTTCGATACAGATGACATTAAATTTTGCAGCAACATCCTTCAAAACGCTAAGAGGGTGCGAGTAATACACCATCCACTGAATCACCGGGATCTCTCAAATGCCAGTGCATTTGAGCGACGAGGATGGGATTCGAACCCACGCGTGCAGAGCACAATGGATTAGCAGTCCATCGCCTTAACCACTCGGCCACCTCGTCACATATGCTGCCACTTTGCTGATGGAGGCTGGACTGGGGCACATATGTGGTCATGTATGTTTTTGCAACTGTTTTCGGTAAGATGACACTCAATTTTGCCATAACATGCTTCGAAGCACGAAAAGGGTGCATGTAAGTTACCTTCCACGTAAACACCAGGCTCTCTTAAACGAATGACCAGGCTGGAATTCGACTCACACATGCAAAGCACGACGGATTAGCAGTCCATCGCCTTAACCACTCAGCCACCTCGTCGCGCACATAGGTGCTCTCCTAATGGAGGCTGGACTATGGCAAATACGTATGTTTTTGCAGCTATTTTCGCTAAATATTACATACAGTTTTGCCATAAACATCCTTTAAGACGCTGAGAGGTGCAAGTAAGAAACCTTAGACAGAAGCAGTTGCCTCTCTCAAAACAGTGAAACTATGAGGATGGGATTTAAACCAGAACTTGCAGAGTACAACATACTAACCTAAGCATTCGGCCACCTCGTCACGTGTAAGCACAGCGCAAGTGCAAGCTCTGAGATTGGTCGGCTTGGTAGCGCTGACGAGTGTGGGCGGAGGTGAGAGCCGCTCGAGCGTGAAGCAGCGGGTGTTTACAAGTGTGGAGTCCCATGAAGGAGCTCCGGATGGAGACTGTTGTTTTGTGTTAACCTTTTCATTAAAGTTGTTGCACGTCCACTGGTCCCTGCCTCAAAATGAGCGAATTTGAGCCACTTGCACATTAAGGAAGCGTTTAGAAAAAAACAAAACACCAGCGAAGAAACTCAACACAGAGAAACATAAAAACCTACTGCCAGTTAGCGTTTCGGAAGTGTATTGAAGAGCAACAGAAACAGTGCGCAGAAGTATAAGTTGCAC